>NC_081285.1:2233398-2305420 GCF_030490865.1 Poecile atricapillus
TATCCTCACCCCCCTTTTAACGGCTCCCTCCTCTCCCTCTCCCTCCTCCTCCTCCTCCTCCCTCTCCCCCAGCTCCTTCATCCCCCCCCTCCCTCCTCATCCTCCTCCCCCCCCCCCGCGCTGCCGTTGCCATGGAAACACCGCGGGGTGGGGGGAGGGGCGGGGGAGGGACCCCCAGGAATTCGGGGAGACCCCCGGAATGGGGGGAGGGGAAAATCGGGAATTCGGGAATGGGGGGGGGGAGGGGGGAGAGGTCCCGGAGCGCCCCTCAGATTGTGGGGGGAGGGTCGGGGGGGGCTCCCAAATCTTGGGGGGAGGGGCGGGGGGGACCCCCAGGAATTCGGGGAGACCCCCGGGAATGGGGGAGGGGAAAATCGGGAATTCGGGAATGGGGGAGGGGAGATCCCGGAGCGCCCCTCAAATCGTGGGGGGAGGGTCGGGGGGGGCTCCCAAGGCTTGGGGGGAGGGTCGGGGGGAGGGGGACCCCCAGGAATTCGGGGAGACCCCCGGGAATGGGGGAGGGGGGGGAGGGGAAAATCGGGAATTCGGGAATCCTGAGGGGGGGAGGGGAGAGATCCCGGAGCGCCCCTCAAATTGTGGGGGGAGGGTCGGGGGGGGCTCCCAAATCTTGGGGGGAGGGTCGGGGGGGGGGGGGACCCCAGGAATTCGGGGAGACCCCCGGGAATGGGGGAGGGGAAAATCGGGAATTCGGGAATGGGGGGAGGGGAGAGATCCCGGAGCGCCCCTCAAATCGTGGGGGGAGGGTCGGGGGGGGCTCCCAAAGCTGGGGGGAGGGTCGGGGGGGGGGGGACCCCCAGGAATTCGGGAGACCCCCGGGAATGGGGGAGGGGAAAATCGGGAATTCGGGAATCCTGGGGGGGGGAGGGGAGAGGAGAGAGGTCCCGGAGCGCCCCTCAGATTGTGGGGGGAGGGTCGAGGGGGGGCTCCCAAAGCTTGGGGGGAGGGTCGGGGGGAGGGGGACCCCAGGAATTCGGGGAGACCCCCGGGAATGGGGGAGGGGAAAAATCGGGAATTCGGGAATGGGGGAGGGGAGATCCCGGAGCGCCCCTCAAATCGTGGGGGGAGGGTCGAGGGGGGGCTCCCAAGGCTTGGGGGGAGGGTCGGGATCTCCCCCCGGAGCGGCCCCTCCCCCCCGGCGGGGCTCCCGCCCCTCCCCCCGCGCTATTTTTGGGCTCCCCGCGCTATTTTTGGCTCCGCGGCTTCGGCGCCCAAATTTGGCAGCGGCGGAGCCGAGGGGGAGGGGCCGGGGGGGGGAGGGGCCGGGGGGGGGGAGGAGCCACGTCCGGGGGCGCCGCGAGGTGGGGGAGGGGGAGAGGGGGATCCCAAAGGCCTGGGGGGGAGGGGGGAGGGTCCTCCCCTCCCCCCCGCCTCCTCCTGGGGGGTCCTGGGGCGGCGCTGACCCCCCCTGTGGTCACTGCGGTCACTTTGTGGTCACTGCGGTCCTTCCGTGGTCACTCTGATCCCTCCTGTGGTCACTCTGATCCCTCTGTGGTCACTCTGATCCTCCTGTGGTCACTCTGATCCCTCTGTGGTCACTCTGATCCCCCTGTGGTCACTGCAGCCCCTCCTGTGGTCACTCTGATCCCTCTGTGGTCACTCTGATCCCTCCTGTGGTCACTCTGATCCTCCTGTGGTCACTCTGATCCCCCTGTGGTCACTCTGATCCTCCTGTGGTCACTCTGATCCTCCTGTGGTCACTCTGATCCCTCCTGTGGTCACTCTGATCCCCCTGTGGTCACTCTGATCCCCCTGTGGTCACTCTGATCCCTCCATGGTCACTCTGATCCCTCCTGTGGTCACTCTGATCCTCCTGTGGTCACTCTGATCCTCCTGTGGTCACTCTGATCCCTCTGTGGTCACTCTGATCCCTCCGTGGTCACTCTGATCCCTCTGTGGTCACTCTGATCCTCCTGTGGTCACTGCAGACCCCCTGTGGTCACTCTGATCCCCCTGTGGTCACTCTGATCCCTCTGTGGTCACTCTGATCCCCCTGTGGTCACTCTGATCCCTCCATGGTCACTCTGATCCCTCTGTGGTCACTCTGATCCCTCTGTGGTCACTCTGATCCTCCTGTGGTCACTCTGATCCTCCTGTGGTCACTCTGATCCCCCTGTGGTCACTGCAGACCCCCTGTGGTCACTCTGATCCCTCCTGTGGTCACTCTGATCCCTCCTGTGGTCACTCTGATTCTCCTGTGGTCACTCTGATCCCTCTGTGGTCACTCTGATCCCCCTGTGGTCACTCTGATCCCTCCTGTGGTCACTCTGATTCTCCTGTGGTCACTCTGATCCCTCTGTGGTCACTCTGATCCCTCTGTGGTCACTCTGATCCCCCCTGTGGTCACTCTGATCCCTCCATGGTCACTCTGATCCTCCTGTGGTCACTCTGATCCCCCTGTGGTCACTCTGATCCCTCTGTGGTCACTCTGATCCCTCCGTGGTCACTCTGATCCCCCTGTGGTCACTCTGATCCTCCTGTGGTCACTCTGATCCCCCTGTGGTCACTCTGATCCCCTGTGGTCACTCTGATCCCTCTGTGGTCACTCTGATCCTCCTGTGGTCACTCTGATCCCTCTGTGGTCACTCTGATCTCACTCTGATCCCTCTGTGGTCACTCTGATCCCTCCATGGTCACTCTGATCCTCCTGTGGTCACTCTGATCCCTCTGTGGTCACTCTCATCCCCCTGTGGTCACTCGGATCCTCCTGTGGTCACTCTGATCCCTCCATGGTCACTCTGATCCTCCTGTGGTCACTCTGATCCCTCTGTGGTCACTCTGATCCCTCTGTGGTCACTCTGATCCCTCTGTGGTCACTCTGATCCCTCCTGTGGTCACTCTGATCCCCCTGTGGTCACTCTGATCCTCCTGTGGTCACTCTGATCCCTCCATGGTGTCACTCTGATCCCCCTGTGGTCACTCTGATCCCCTCTGTGGTCACTCTGACCCTCCTGTGGTCACTGCAGACGCCCCTGTGGTCACTCTGATCCCCCTGTGGTCACTCTGATCCTCCTGTGGTCACTCTGATCCCTCTGTGGTCACTCTGATCCCTCCATGGTCACTCTGATCCCCCTGTGGTCACTCTGATCCCCCTGTGGTCACTCTGACCCTACATGGTCACTCTGATCCCTCTGTGGTCACTCTGATCCCTCCAGTGGTCACTCTGATCCCCCTGTGGTCACTCTGATCACTCTGTGGTCACTCTGATCTCACTCTGATCCCTCCATGGTCACTCTGATCCCCCTGTGGTCACTCTGATCCCCTCTGTGGTCACTCTGATCCCCTGGTCACTCTGATCCCTCTGTGGTCACTCTGATCCCTCTGTGGTCACTCTGATCCCTCTGTGGTCACTCTGATCCCTCCTGTGGTCACTCTGATCCCCCTGTGGTCACTCTGATCCCTCCTGTGGTCACTCTGATCCCTCCTGTGGTCACTCTGATCCCTCCATGGTCACTCTGATCCCTCTGTGGTCACTCTGATCCCCCTGTGGTCACTCTGATCCCTCTGTGGTCACTCTGATCCCCCTGTGGTCACTGCTGCCCCTCCTTTGGTCACTCTGATCCTCCTTTGGTCACTCTGATCCCTCTGTGGTCACTCTGATCCCCCTGTGGTCACTCTGATCCTCCTGTGGTCACTCTGATCCCTCTGTGGTCACTCTGATCCCCCTGTGGTCACTCTGATCCCTCCGTGGTCACTCTGATCCCCTGTGGTCACTCTGATCCCTCCTGTGGTCACTCTGATCCCTCATGGTCACTCTGATCACTCTGTGTCACTCTGATCCCTCCATGGTCACTCTGATCCTCCTGTGGTCACTCTGATCCCTCTGTGGTCACTCTGATCCTCCTGTGGTCACTCTGATCCTCCTGTGGTCACTCTCATCCCTCTGTGGTCACTCTGACCCCCTCTGTGGTCACTCTGATCCTCCTGTGGTCACTCTGACCCCTCTGTGGTCACTCTGATCCTCCTTTGGTCACTCTGATCCCCCTGTGGTCACTCTGATCCCTCCATGGTCACTCTGATCCTCCTGTGGTCACTGCAGCCCCTCCTGTGGTCACTCTGATCCCCCTGTGGTCACTCTGATCCTCCTGTGGTCACTCTGATCCCCCTGTGGTCACTCTGATCCCTCTGTGGTCACTCTGATCCTCCTGTGGTCACTCTGATCCCTCTGTGGTCACTCTGATCCCTCCTGTGGTCACTCTGATCCCTCTGTGGTCACTCTGATCACTCTGTGGTCACTCTGATGCTCCTCTGGTCACTCTGATCCTCCTGTGGTCACTCTGATCCCTCCATGGTCACTCTGATCCCTCTGTGGTCACTCTGATCCCTCCATGGTCACTCTGATCCCCTGTGGTCACTCTGATCCCCCTGTGGTCACTCTGATCCTCCTGTGGTCACTCTGATCTCACTCTGATCCTCCTGTGGTCACTCTGATCCCTCTGTGGTCACTCTGATCCCTCCATGGTCACTCTGATCCCCCCTGTGGTCACTCTGATCCTCCTGTGGTCACTCTGATCACTCTGTGGTCACTCTGATCCTCCTGTGGTCACTCTGATCCTCCTGTGGTCACTCTGATCACTCTGTGGTCACTCTGATCCTCCTGTGGTCACTCTGATCCTCCTGTGGTCACTCTGATCCCTCTGTGGTCACTCTGATCCCTCCTGTGGTCACTCTGATCCTCCTGTGGTCACTCTGATCCCTCTGTGGTCACTCTGATCCTCCTGTGGTCACTCTGATCCCACTCTGATCCCTCTGTGGTCACTCTGATCCCTCCTGTGGTCACTCTGATCCTCCTGTGGTCACTCTGATCCTCCTGTGGTCACTCTGATCCCTCTGTGGTCACTCTGATCCCTCCTGTGGTCACTCTGATCCTCCTGTGGTCACTCTGATCCCTCCTGTGGTCACTCTGATCGCTCTGTGGTCACTCTGATCCCTCCATGGTCACTCTGATCCTCCTGTGGTCACTCTGATCCCTCTGTGGTCACTCTGATCCCTCCTGTGGTCACTCTGATCCCTCCATGGTCACTCTGATCCCTCCTGTGGTCACTCTGATCCCTCCGTGGTCACTCTGATCCCCTGTGGTCACTCTGATCCCTCTGTGGTCACTCTGATCCCCCTGTGGTCACTCTGATCCCTCTGTGGTCACTCTGATCCCCCTGTGGTCACTCTGATCTCTCCTGTGGTCACTCTGATCCTACTGTGGTCACTCTGATCCCTCCGTGGTCACTCTGATCCTCCTGTGGTCACTCTGATCCTACTGTGGTCACTCTGATCCCTCCATGGTCACTCTGATCCTCCTGTGGTCACTCTGATCCCCCTGTGGTCACTCTGATCCTCCTGTGGTCACTCTGATCCCCCCTGTGGTCACTCTGATCACTCTGTGGTCACTCTGATCCCCCTGTGGTCACTGCAGCCCCTCCTGTGGTCACTCGGAGCCTCCTGTGGTCACTCTGATCCCCCTGTGGTCACTCTGATCCCTCTGTGGTCACTCTGATCCCTCTGTGGTCACTCTGATCCTCCTGTGGTCACTCTGATCCCCCTGTGGTCACTCTGATCCCCCTGTGGTCACTCTGATCCCCCTGTGGTCACTCTGATCCCTCTGTGGTCACTCTGATCCCCCTGTGGTCACTCTGATCCTCCTGTGGTCACTCTGATCCCTCTGTGGTCACTCTGATCCTCCTGTGGTCACTCTGATCCCTCCTGTGGTCACTCTGATCACTCTGTGGTCACTCTGATCCCCCTGTGGTCACTGCAGCCCCTCCTGTGGTCACTCTGATCCTCCTTTGGTCACTCTGATCCTCCTGTGGTCACTCTGATCCCTCTGTGGTCACTCTGATCCTCCTGTGGTCACTCTGATCCCTCCATGGTCACTCTGATCCCTCTGTGGTCACTCTGATCCCTCTGTGGTCACTCTGATCCTCCTGTGGTCACTCTGATCCCTCCTGTGGTCACTCTGATCCTCCTGTGGTCACTGCAGCCCCTCCTGTGGTCACTCTGATCCTCCTTTGGTCACTCTGATCCTCCTGTGGTCACCTCTGATCCCTCTGTGGTCACTCTGATCCTCCTGTGGTCACTCTGATCCCTCCATGGTCACTCTGATCCCTCTGTGGTCACTCTGATCCCTCTGTGGTCACTCTGATCCCCATCCCCACTGCCCCTCCCCCACCCCCCACTGACCCTCTCCCTTGAGCCCCCATTGGCTCCTCCACCCCTGCCTTGACCCCCATTGACCCCCATTGACCATCACTGACCATCACTGACCATCACTGACCCTCACTGACCATCACTGACCATCACTGACCATCACTGACCCTCACTGACCATCCACTGACCATCACTGACCATCACTGACCCCCATTGACCATCACTGACCATCACTGACCATCACTGACCATCACTGACCCTCACTGACCATCACTGACCCTCACTGACCATCACTGACCATCACTGACCATCACTGACCCTCACTGACCATCACTGACCATCACTGACCATCATTGACCCCCATTGACCATCACTGACCCTCACTGACCATCACTGACCATCACTGACCATCACTGACCCCCATTGACCATCACTGACCATCACTGACCATCACTGACCCTCACTGACCCTCACTGACCATCACTGACCATCACTGACCATCACTGACCATCACTGACCCTCACTGACCATCACTGACCATCACTGACCCTCACTGACCATCACTGACCATCACTGACCATCACTGACCCTCACTGACCATCACTGACCCCCATTGACCATCACTGACCATCACTGACCATCACTGACCATCACTGACCTCACTGACCATCACTGACCATCACTGACCATCACTGACCATCACTGACCATCACTGACCATCACTGACCCCCATTGACCCCCATTGACCCCCATTGACCTCCATTGACCCCCATTGACCATCACTGACCATCACTGACCTCTCACTGACCATCACTGACCCTCATTGACCATCACTGACCCCCAGTGACCATCACTGACCCCCATTGACCCCCATTGACCATCACTGACCATCACTGACCCTCACTGACCATCACTGACCATCACTGACCATCACTGACCCCCATTGACCCCCATTGACCCCCATTGACCCCCACTGACCATCACTGACCATCACTGACCATCACTGACCCCCATTGACCATCACTGACCATCACTGACCCTCACTGACCATCACTGACCATCACTGACCATCACTGATCCCCATTGACCCCATTGACCATCACTGACCATCACTGACCATCACTGACCTCCATTGACCATCACTGACCATCACTGACCCCACTGACCATCACTGACCATCACTGACCATCACTGACCCCCATTGACCATCACTGACCATCACTGACCATCACTGACCATCACTGACCATCACTGACCATCACTGACCCCCATTGACCCCCATTGACCATCACTGACCATCACTGACCATCACTGACCCCCATTGACCCCCATTGACCCCCATTGACCCCCACTGACCATCACTGACCCTCACTGACCATCACTGACCATCACTGACCCCCATTGACCCCATTGACCATCACTGACCCTCACTGACCCTCACTGACCATCACTGACCATCACTGACCCCCATTGACCCCATTGACCCATTGACCATCACTGACCATCACTGACCCCCATTGACCCCCATTGACCCCCATTGACCATCACTGACCCCCATTGACCATCACTGACCATCACTGACCATCACTGACCCCCATTGACCCCCATTGACCCCCTTTGACCATCACTGACCATCACTGACCCCCATTGACCATCACTGACCATCACTGACCATCACTGACCATCACTGACCATCACTGACCCTCACTGACCCCATTGACCCCCATTGACCCCCATTGACCATCACTGACCCCCATTGACCATCACTGACCCCCACTGACCCCCATTGGACCCCCATTGACCATCAGTGACCATCACTGACCCCCATTGACCCCATTGACCCCCATTGACCATCACTGACCATCACTGACCCTCACTGACCCCCATTGACCCCCATTGACCCCCATTGACCATCACTGACCATCACTGACCATCACTGACCCCCATTGACCCCATTGACCATCACTGACCCTCTCTGACCCCTCCATCTTCCCTTTGACTCCTCCATCTCCCCATCGACTCCTCCATCTCCCCATTGATCCTCACTGACCCCCATTGACCCCTCCATCTCCCCATTGATCCTCACTGACCCCTCCATCTCCCCATTGATCCTCATTGACCACTCCATATCCCCATTGACCATCACTGATCCTCACTGACCCCCATTGTCCCCTCCATCTCCCCATTGACCCTCACTGACCCCTCCATCTCCCCATTGATCCCCATTGACCTCTCCATCCCCCCTTTGACTCCTCCATCTCCCCACTGACTCCTCCATCTCCCCATTGATCCTCATCTGACCATCTGACCTCTCCCCATCTCCCCACTGACCTCTGACCCTCACTGACCCTCTCTGACCCCTCCATCTCCCCTTTAACCCCTCCATCTCCCCACTGACCCCCACCAACCCCTCCATCTCCCCTTTGACTCCTCCATCTCCCCATTGATCCTCACTGACCCTCACTGACCCTCTCTGACCCCTCCATCTCCCCTTTGACTCCTCCATCTCCCCATTGATCCTCACTGACCTCTCCATCTCCCCACTGACCCTCACTGACCCCTCCATCTCCCCTTTGACTCCTCCATCTCCCCATTGACTCCTCCATCTCCCCATTGATCCTCATCTGACCATCTGACCTCTCCCCATCTCCCCACTGACCTCTGACCCTCACTGACCCTCTCTGACCCCTCCATCTCCCCTTTAACCCCTCCATCTCCCCACTGACCCCCACCAACCCCTCCATCTCCCCTTTGACTCCTCCATCTCCCCATTGATCCTCAGTGACCCTCACTGACCCTCTCTGACCCCTCCATCTCCCCTTTAACCCCTCCATCTCCCCTTTGACTCCTCCATCTCCCCTTTGACTCCTCCATCTCCCCATTGATCCTCAGTGACCCTCACTGACCCTCTCTGACCCCTCCATCTCCCCTTTAACCCCTCCATCTCCCCTTTAACCCCTCCATCTCCCCTTTGACTCCTCCATCTCCCCTTTGACTCCTCCATCTCCCCATTGATCCTCAGTGACCCCTCCATCTCACCATTGATACTCATTGACCTCTCCATCTCCCCACTGACCATCACTGACTCCTCCATCTCCCCACTGACCCCCACCAACCCCTCCATCTCCCCTTTGACTCCTCCATCTCCCCATTGATCCTCACTGACCCTCACTGACCCCTCCATCTCCCCTTTGACTCCTCCATCTCCCCATTGATCCTCACTGACCCTCACTGACCCTCTCTGACCCCTCCATCTCCCCATCGACTCCTCCATCTCCCCATTGATCCTCACTGAGCCTCACTGACCCCTCCATCTCCCCATTGACTCCTCCATCTCCCCATCGACTCCTCCATCTCCCCATTGATCCTCACTGACCTCTCCATGTCCCCATTGACCCTCACTGACTCCTCCATCTCCCCTTTGACTCCTCCATCTCCCCTTTGACTCCTCCATCTCCCCATTGATCCTTACTGACCCTCTCTGACCCCTCCATCTCCCCTTTAACCCCTCCATCTCCCCACTGACCATCACTGACTCCTCCATCTCCCCACTCACCCCCACCAACCCCTCCATCTCCCCCCACCCATCCCACCCCTCTCCCCTCCCCACCCTCTCCCCCCCCACCCCTCCCCTTCCCCCCCCTCCTTATCCCCTCCATCTCCCCCCCCATCTCCCCCCTGACCCCCCATTGACTCCCCCCTCCCTCCCTCCTTCCCTCCCTCCCTCCCTCCCCTCTCCCCAGCCCCGCCCCTCTCCCCGCTCCATCTCCAATTTCGGTGCGATCCCCCCGCTCTCCCCTCCCCGCCGCCTCCCCCCGTTCGTGCGTCAGCGTCAGCGGTGACGCTCCCGCCGCGTCCCCCCCGAGCCCCCCCCCCCGGCGGGGGGCGGGCGGCGCCGGTGACGCCGCCGGTGACGCGGGGGCTCGGGCCGCATAAAGCGGCGGTGCCGGGCGGCGGCGCGGGCGGAGGATGCTCCGCTCCACCAAAGGCGCCTCCAAGGCGCGCCGGGACCAGATCAACGCCCAGATCCGCGCCCTGCGCGACCTCCTCCCGCTGCCCGACGGCGACCGGCCGCGCCTCTCCTACCTGCACGTCATGGCCCTCGCCTGCATCTACACCCGCAAGGGAGCCTGCCTGCGGCCAGGTGAGAGACGGCAGCGGGGACCGAGCGGGGATGGAGAGGGGATGGAGCCGGGACGGAGCGGGGATGGAGCGGGGACGGAGCGGGGATGGAGCGGGGACGGAGCCGGGACGGAGCCGGGAGGGAGCGGGGACCGGGGATGGAGAGGGGATGGAGCGGGGACGGAGCCGGGAGGGACCGGGAGGGAGCCGGGAGGGAGCGGGGAGCGGGGATGGAGCAGGGACCGGGGATGGAGCGGGGACGGAGCCGGGAGGGAGCGGGACCGGGGATGGAGAGGGACCGGGGATGGAGCCGGGACGGAGCGGGACCGGGAAGGGAGCGGGGACGGAGCCGGGGTGGAGAGGGACCGGGGACGGAGCTGGGACGGAGCCGGGAGGGAGCGGGACCGGGGATGGAGCAGGACCGGGGATGGAGCCGGGATGGAGCGGGACCGGGAAGGGAGCGGGGACGGAGCCGGGGTGGAGAGGGACCGGGGACGGAGCGGGGACGGAGCTGGGACGGAGCGGGACCGGGGAGGGAGAGGGATCGGGGATGGAGCGGGACCGGGGATGGAGCAGGACCGGGGAGGGAGAGGGATCGGGGATGGAGCGGGACCGGGGATGGAGCAGGACCGGGGATGGAGAAGGACCGGAGCGAGGATGGAGCGGGGATGGGATCCGGGACCAGGGATTGACCCACACCAGGGGATCGGGGAGTGGGGATGGGAGCGGGGATTGACCGGGGACAGACCGGGAATGACACCGGGAAGGGAGCGGGAATGACACCGGGAAGGGAGCGGGAATGACACGGGGCTGGCAGCAGCCACCGGCGTCAGGCAGCGGCGGGAGCCGCTCTCGGGAGCGGGGACGGGGCTGGGACCGGGCAGGGACCGGGATGGGGACAGGGATGGGGACCGGGATGGGGACCGGGATGGGGACCGGGATGGGGACACGGATGGGGACCGGGATGGGACCGGGATGGGGACCGGAGCCGTTCAGCACCGCGGGCAGGGACCGGGGCCGGTGCAGCACCGCGGAGAGCGGCGGGAGGTTCCCGTTCAGCACCGCGGAGAGCGGCGGGGACTGGGGGGGCGGTGGGACGGGGACTGGGACCGGGATCGGTGACGGGGACCGGGGTCGGTGACAGGGATCGGGACCGGGATCGGTGACAGGGACTGGGATCGATGACGGGGACCGGGATCGATGACGGGGACCGGGATCGGTGACAGGGATCGGGATCAGGATCGGAGTCAGGGACCGGGATCAGGACCGGTGACAGGGACTGGGATCGGTGACAGGGACTGGGATCGGTGACAGGGATCGGGATCGGTGGCAGGGACTGGGACCGGGATCGGTGACGGGGACCGGGATCGGTGACAGGGATCGGGATCGGGATCGGTGACGGGGACCGGGATCGGTGACAGGGACTGGGACCGGGACCGGGATCGGTGACAGGGATCGGGATCGGGACCGGGGTCGGTGACAGGGACTGGGACCGGGATCGGTGACGGGGACCGGGATCGGGATCGGTGACGGGGACTGGTGACAGGGATCGGGATCGGGATCGGGATCGGTGACAGGGACCGGGATTGGAGTCAGGGACCGGGATCGGTGGCGGGGATCGGGACCGGGATCAGGACCGGTGACAGGGACCGGCGTCGGTGACAGGGACAGGGATTGGTGACAGGGACTGGGATCGGTGACAGGGATCGGGATCGGGACCAGGGTCGGTGACAGGGACTGGGATCGGTGACAGGGATCGGGATCGGGACCGGGGTCGGTGACAGGGACCGGGATTGGAGTCAGGGACTGGGATCGGTGACAGGGATTGGGATCGGGGACCGGGATAGGGATCGGGGACCGGGATCGGTGACAGGGACCGCAGCTAGGACGGAGGAACCGGGACAGGGACAGGGACAGGGACAGGGACAGGGAGAGGGACAGGGACAGGGACAGGGACAGGGACGGTGATCAGAGCTGGCCGCACACGGGAGAGGCTCCGGCGGCTCCGTGGCTGACCGCTGTCCCCTCGTGTCCCCACGCCAGGCCCGAGCCGGGGGGCGCCCCTGGAGCTGCTGGGGGGTCCGGAGCTCGCCGACCTGGTGGCTTCGCTGCCCGGGTTCCTGCTGGCCGTGACCCGCGAGGGGAAGCTGGTCGGGGTCACTGACAACGTGGCGCAGCACCTGGGCCACTCCATGGTGAGCGGCCGGACGGGCCGGGGGCGGGCGGGGGTCCCGGGGGCGCCGAGGGTCGCGGGGGTCGCTGGGGGCTCACCCCGGCCTCCCTCCCTGCCCCTCCCAGGTGGACCTGGTGGCACAAGGGGACAGCATCTACGACCTGCTGGACCCCGCCGATCACCCCCTGGTGCGGCAGCAGCTGAGCCTGCCCGGGGCCCCCCAGGCAGGTGGGTGGGGGTCCGGGGGGGGGTCTGGGGGCTCCGGGAGGGGCTCCGGGAGGGATGGAGGGATGGAGAGGAGGGAGGGATGGACAGAGGGATGGACACGGAGTGACCCACACCCCCCCTGGTCTCCCCAGAGCGCCTTTTCCGCTGCCGTTTCACCACGTCCCGCGCCTCCCGCCGGCCGAGCGCCGGCCGCAAGCTGGTGCTGCTGCGGGGGCGCTTCCAGGAGCCCCCCGGGCCCCCCGGGGCCGCCCCCGCGCTCTTCGTGGCTTTCTGCGCCCCCCTGGACCCCCCACCCTGGCCCTGCCCCGACTGCCTCCTGCTGCCGGCCTTCCAGAGCCGCCACGCCCGCGACCTGGCCCTGCTGGACATCTCCGACAGGTGAGGAGGGGACCAGGGGTGGCCGTGGGTGGCCGGAGGGGACCCGTCTGGGTGGTCGAGTGACCCCGACCTGGTGTCCGGCAGTGTCCTGGTGCACCTGGGCTACGGGCGGGCGGAGCTGCTGGGCCGCTCCTGGTACCGCCTGCTGCACCCCGAGGACCTCGGACACGTCGCCCGCCAGCACCTGCGCCTCGGTCAGTGTCGCCAGGGTCCCCTGGGTGTCCCTGTCCCCTCCCCTCGTGCCCCTCAGTCCCCTACGGGTGTCCCTGTCCCCTCCCCTCCTGTCCCCGTGTCCCCAGGGGGGTCCCCACATGGTCCTGGCTTTGTCCCCTCGGTGTCCCCAAGGTCCCCTGGGTGTCCCTGTCCCCTCCCCTCCTGTCCCCGTGTCCCCAGAGGGGTCCCCACATGGCCCTGGCTGTGTCCCCTCGGTGTCCTCAGGGTCCCCTGGGTGGCCCTGTCCCCTCCCCTCCTGTCCCTGTGTCCCCAGCGGGGTCCCCACATGGCTCTGGCTTTGTCCCCTCGGTGTCCCCAGGGTCCCCTGGGTGTCCCTGTCCCCTGCCCTCCTGTCCCTGCGGCTCCCGGGGTCCCCACATGGCCCTGGCTGTGTCCCCTCGGTGTCCCCAGGGTCCCCTGGGTGTCCCTGTCCCCTCCCCTCGTGCCCCTCAGTCCCCTGGGTGTCCCTGTCCCCTCCCCTCCTGTCCCTCAGTCCCCTGAGTCCCCGTGTCCCCCACATGGTCCTGGCTTTGTCCCCTCGGTGTCCCCCGGGTCCCCTGGGTGTTCCTGTCCTCTCCCCTCGTGTCCCTGCGGCCCCCGGGGTCCCCATGTCCCCACATGGCCCTGGCTGTGTCCCCTCGGTGTCCCCAGGGTCCCCTGGGTGTCCCTGTCCCCTCCCCTCCTGTCCCGTGTCCCCCACATGGCCCTGGCTGTGTCCCCTCGGTGTCCCCACGTGTCCCCTGCGTGGCCCTGGGGCTGCCCCGTCCTTGTCGGTGTCCCTGTGTCCCCAAACCTCTCCGTCATCCCAGCCGATGTCCCCTGTCCCCAGCGCTGTCCCCAGCGATGTCCCCTGACCGTCCCCACTGACCATCGTCGTGTCCCCACACCCCTGTCCATCCCCACTGACCATCGCGGTGTCCCCACACCCCTGTCCATCCCCACTGTCCATCACCGTGTCCCCACTGTCCATCCCCACTGTCCATCCCCGCTGACCATCGCCGTGTCCCCACTGTCCATCCCCGCTGACCATCGCCGTGTCCCCGCTGTCCATCCCCGCTGACCATCGCCGTGTCCCCACTGTCCATCCCCGCTGACCATCGCCGTGTCCCCGCTGTCCATCCCCGCTGACCATCGCCATGTCCCACACCCCTGTCCATCCCCACTGTCCATCGCGGTGTCCCCACACCCTTGTCCATCCCCACTGTCCATCCCCACTGACCATCGTCGTGTCCCCACACCCCTGTCCATCCCTACTGACCATCCCCACTGTCCATCCCCACTGTCCATCCCCACTGACCACCACAGTGTCCCCACACCCCTGTCCATCCCCACTGTCCATCCCACTGTCCATCCCCGTGTCCCCACTGTCCATCCCCACTGACCATCGCCGTGTCCCACACCCTGTCCATCCCCACTGACCATCCCCACTGTCCATCCCCACTGTCCATCCCTGCTGACCATCGCGGTGTCCCACACCCCTGACCATCCCCACTGTCCATCCCCACTGACCCATCGCCGTGTCCCCACACCCTGTCCATCCCCGCTGACCATCGCCGTGTCCCCCCTGTCCATCCTCACTGACCATCACGGTGTCCCCACACCCCTGTCCATCCCCGTGTCCCCACTGTCCATCCCACTGACCATCGCCGTGTCCCCACACCCCTGTCCATCCTCACTGACCATCCCCACTGTCCATGCCCGCTGACCATCGCCGTGTCCCCACACCCCTGTCCATCCTCACTGACCATCCCCACTGTCCATCCCCACTGACCATCGCCGTGTCCCCACTGTCCATCCCCACTGACCATCCCCGTGTCCCCACTGTCCATCCCTGCTGACCACCACAGTGTCCCCACACCCCTGTCCATCCCCACTGTCCATCCCCGCTGTCCATCCCCGTGTCCCCACTGTCCATCCCCACTGACCATCCCGTGTCCCCACACCCCTGTCCCATCCCCGCTGACCATCACTGTGTCCCCACAGCCCTGTCCATCCCCACTGTCCATCCCACTGACCATCACTGTGTCCCCACACCCCTGTCCATCCCCACTGTCCATCCCCACTGTCCATCCCCACTGTCCATCCCCGCTGACCATCGCCGTGTCCCCACACCCCTGACCATCCCCACTGTCCATCCCCACTGACCATCGCCATGTCCCCACTGTCCATCCCCGCTGACCATCGCCGTGTCCCCACACCACTGTCCATCCCCGCTGACCATCGCCGTGTCCCCACTGTCCATCCCCACTGACCATCGCCGTGTCCCCACACCCCTGTCCATCCCCGCTGACCATCCCCACTGACCATCACAGTGTCCCCACACCCCTGTCCATCCCCGCTGACCATCCCCACTGACCATCCCCACTGTCCATCCCCGCTGACCATCGCCGTGTCCCCACTGTCCATCCCCACTGACCATCGCCATGTCCCCACGCCCCTGTCCATCCCCGCTGACCATCACCGTGTCCCCACACCCCTGCCTGTCCCACTGACCATCACCGTGTCCCCACACCCCTGTCCATCCCCACTGTCCATCCCCGCTGACCATCACAGTGTCCCCACACCCCTGTCCATCCCCACTGTCCATCCCCACTGACCATGGCCGTGTCCCCACTGTCCATCCCCGCTGACCATGGCCCTGTCCCCACTGTCCATCCCCGCTGACCATCACCGTGTCCCCACTGTCCATCCCGCTGACCATCGCCGTGTCCCCACAGCCGGCGCGGGGCCGGAGGCTCGTGGCGAGTTGTGACGCGGCTGCAGCGCAAGGACGGCCCTGGGCTGGACGTGGGTCTACGCCCGCCTGCGGCCGGAGGGGCCGGCCCTGCTCGCCCACAACTTCGTCATCAGGTCAGTGCCCGGAGCTCAGCGGTCAGCGGTCGGTGGGGCCAGTGGTCAGTGGTCAGTGGTTGGTGGTCAGTGGTCAGTGGTTGGTGGTCGGTGGTCAGTGGTCAGTGGTCGGTGCTCAGTGGTCAGTGGTCGGTGGCCAGTGGTCAGTGGTCAGTGGTTGGTGGTCAGGGGTCAGTGCTCAGTGCTCAGTGGTCGGTGGTTGGTGGTCAGGGGTCAGTGGTCAATGGTCAGTGGTCAATGGTCGGTGGTCAGGGGTCACTGGTCAGTGGTCAGCAGTCAGTGGTCATCGCCCAGGGGTCAATAGTGGTCAGTGGTCGGTGGTCGGTGGTCAGGGGTCAGTGGTCAATGGTCAGTGGTCAGTGGTCACTGGTCAGTGGTCAGGGCCCAGGGGTCAGTGGTCAATGCTCAGTGGTCAATGCTCAGTGGTCAGTGGTCAATGATCAGTTGTCAATGATCAATGGCCAGTGGTCAATGCTCAGTGGTCAGTGCCCAGAGCTCAGCGGTCAGTGGTCAATGGTCAGCAGTCAGTGGTCAATGCTCAGTGGTCAGTGCTCAGTGGTCAATGGTCGGTGGTCAGGGGTCACTGGCCAGTGGTCAGCAGTCAGTGGTCATCACCCAGGGGTCAATAGTGGTCAGTGGTCGGTGGTCGGTGGTCAGGGGTCAGTGGTCAGTGGTCACTGGTCAGTGGTCAGGGCCCAGGGGTCAGTGGTCAATGCTCAGTGGTCAATGCTCAGTGGTCAGTGGTCAATGATCAGTGGTCAGTGCCCAGAGCTCAGCGGTCAGTGGGCAATAGTCAGCAGTCAGTGGTCACTGGTCAGTGGTCAGGGCCCAGGGGTCAGTGGTCAATGCTCAGTGGTCAGTGCTCAGTGGTCAATGGTCAGCAGTCAGTGGTCAATGCTCAGTGGTCAGTGCTCAGTGGTCAATGGTCAGCAGTCAGTGGTCACAGAAGCCCCTGGGGACACCCAGCTGGCCACAGCAGCCCCTGGGGACACCCAGCTGGCCACAGCAGCCCCTGGGGACACCCAGCTGACCACAGACACCCCTGGGGACACCCAGCTGGCCACAGCAGCCCTGGGGACACCCAGCTGACCACAGACACCCCTCTGGACACCCAGCCTGGCCACAGACACCCCTGGGGACACCCAGCTGGCCACAGACACCCCTGGGGACACCCAGCTGGCCACAGCAGCCCCTGGGGACACCCGGCTGGCCACAGCAGCCCCTGGGACACCCAGCTGGCCACAGCAGCCCCTGGGGACGCCCGGCTGGCCACAGCAGTCCTTCTGGACACCCAGCTGGCCACAGACGCCCCTGGGGACACCCAGCTGGCCACAGCAGTCCCTCTGGGACACCCAGCTGGCCACAGACACCCCTGGGGACACCCAGCTGGCCACAGACACCCCTGGGGACACCCAGCTGCCACAGCAGTCCCTCTGGACACCCAGCTGGCCACAGACACCCCTGGGGACACCCAGCTGGCCACAGCAGCCCTGGGGACACCCAGCTGGCCACAGGAGCCCCTGGGGACACCCAGCTGGCCACAGACACCCCTGGGGACACCCAGCTGACCAACAGACACCCCTGGGGACACCCAGCTGGCCACAGACACCCCTGGGGACACCCAGCTGGCCACAGACACCCCTGGGGACACCCAGCTGGCCACAGACCCCCCTGGGGACACCCAGCTGGCCACAGACGCCCCTGGGGACACCCAGCTGGCCACAGCAGCCCCTGGGGACACCCAGCTGGCCACAGCAGCCCCTCTGGACACCCAGCTGGCCACAGACACCCTGGGGACAACCCAGCTGGCCACAGCAGCCCCTGGGGACACCCAGCTGGCCACAGACACCCTGGGGACACCCAGCTGGCCACAGCAGCCCCTGGGGACACCCAGCTGGCCACAGCAGCCCCTCTGGACACCCGGCTGGCCACAGCAGCCCCTGGGGACACCCAGCTGGCCACAGCAGCCCTGGGGACACCAAGCTGGCCACAGCAGCCCCTGGGGACACCCAGCTGGCCACAGCAGCCCCTGGGGACACCCAGCTGGCCACAGCAGCCCTGGGGACACCCAGCTGGCCACAGACACCCTGGGGACACCCAGCTGGCCACAGACACCCCTGGGGACACCCGGCTGGCCACAGACACCCCTGGGGACACCCAGCTGGCCACAGACACCCTGGGGACACCCAGCTGGCCACAGACACCCCTGGGGACACCCAGCTGGCCACAGACACCCCTGGGGACACCCAGCTGACCACAGACGCCCCTGGGGACACCCAGCTGACCACAGAAGCCCCTGGGGACACCCGGCTGGCCACAGCAGCCCCTGGGGACACCCAGCTGGCCACAGACCCCCCTGGGGACACCCAGCTGGCCACAGCAGCCCCTGGGGACACCCAGCTGGCCACAGCAGTCCCTGGGGACACCCAGCTGGCCACAGACACCCCTGGGGACACCCAGCTGACCACAGACACCCTGGGGACACCCAGCTGGCCACAGCAGCCCCTCTGGACACCCAGCTGGCCACAGACCCCCCTGACCGCCGCGTTCCCCCCGCAGTGAGGCCGAGGCCTGGTGCCTGCGGCAGCAGCTGGCGGCCGAAGCCCCCCCGGGACCCCCGGAGCCCTCGGGCCCGGCCTCGACTTCCCCGGCGCCGCCGTCGGAGCCGGAGGCGACCTCGGCCCCGGCATCGAGCTCGGCGTGGGGCCCGGCCTGGGCGACGGCGCCGGACACGGCCTCGGCCTCGCGGTCAGCGCCGGCTGCGGCCCTCGGAGCCGACGTCGGACACGGCCTGGGAGGAAACGCTGCGGCCACCGCTGACCACGGCCTGGAGCCACCATTGGACACGGCCTGGGAGGAAACGCTGCGGCCACCGCTGACCACGGCCTGGGAGCCACCATTGGACACGGCCTGGGAGGAAACGCTGCGGCCACCGCTGACCACGGCCTGGGAGCCACCATTGGACACGGCCTGGGAGGAAACGCTGCGGCCACCGCTGACCACGGCCTGGGAGCCACCATTGGACACGGCCTCGGACACGGCACCGCGGCCACTGCTGACCCCGGCCTGGGGCAACCATCGGACACAGCCTGGGAGCCGCCCTGGGCAGCGGCGTGGAGCCCGGCCTTGGGGCCACCATCGGACACGGCCTCGGACACGGCGCTGCGGCCACCGCTGACCACGGCCTCGGGACTGGCATTGGACACGGCCTGGGAGCCAACACTGCGGCCACCATTGACCCTGGACTCGGGGCCACCATCGGACACGGACTGGGAGCCAACACCGTGGCCAGCACCGACCCGGCCTGGGAGCCACCATCGGACACGGCCTCGGACACGGCCCTGCGGCCACCGCTGACCCCGGCCTGGGAGCCACCATCGGACACGGCCTCGGACACGGCCCTGCGGCCACCGCTGACCGCAGCCTGGGAGCCACCATCGGACACGGCCTCGGACACGGCCCCGCGGCCACCGCTGACCCCGGCCTGGGAGCCACCATCGGACACGGCCTCGGACACGGCCCTGCGGCCACCGCTGACCGCAGCCTGGGAGCCACCATCGGACACGGCCTCGGACACGGCCCCACGGCCACCGCTGACCGCAGCCTCGGGGCCGGCGTCGCCCCCAACGTCGGCACGCTCTCGGAGACGCCGTCGGCCACGGGCTGGGCTCGGACGCCGGCGTCGGCCTCGCCGTGGCAAGCGGCATCAGAGTGGACGTTGGCCTGGGCCTGGCGCCGGAGCCGACGTGGGCCCCGCGCTCGGGACTGAGCTCGGCCAGGACATGGGAGCGGCCGGAGCGGCCGAAGTGACCGCCGGCATCGGGCCGGGGGTGGCCCTCGGCATCGGGCCCGGCCTGGCCCGCGGCATCGGGCTGGGCATCGGCACCGCCGCGCTGCCCCCGGACATGGGAGTGACCGTCGGGGCCGGAGTGACCGTCGGGGCCGGAGTGACCGTCGGGGCCGGAGTGACCGCCGGCCTCGGCCTTGGCCCCGACGTGGGAGCCGCAGCCGGGGTTGGACTCGGCCTCGGAGCCGCCCTCGGAGCCAACGTGGGCTCGACTCTCCCGTCCGGCCCCGGCCTCTGGACACAACGCCGGACTCGCCGTGGGCTCCGGCGTTGGGCTGGCGGTCGGAGCCGCCCTCGGGCCCGAGATGGACATTGGCCTGGGAGTCGGCGCCGCTCTCGCTCCGGACGTCGGCCCCACCGCCGGACTCGGCTCGGACATCGGTGCCGGGCTGGCGGCCGGAGCGGCCGGAGCGGCCGGAGCGGCCGGAGCCCCCGGGCTGGGATCCGCGCTGGGCTTCGCCGTGGGAGCCGCGCTCGGGGCCGGCGGCTGCCCCGGCCTGGGGCCGGACATCGGCCACGACCCCGAGCTCGGTCTGGGGCTCGGTCCCTCCGCCCGCTGGGCCCCCCGCTCGGGCTGGTGCGCCTGGCCCCGGGGCTGGGGGTCCCCGAGACCCCCGGGACGGGCACCGAGACCTGGACGCCTCCCTACACCCCCCGGCAGGCGCCCCCCTTCGCCTTCGGACCCCCCGAGCCCCCCGAGCCCGCCGCGGAGAAGCTGCCGCCCAGCCCCGAGAGCCCGGGGGGGGTCTCGGGGGGTCCCCCCGGGGCTCTGCTGACCCCCGAGACGTCTCCGCCGCCCCCCGCCGCCCCCGCCGGACCCGCCCTGCGCCGGCTGCTGCAGGGGCTCGCTGCCATCGCCACCCGCGGCGGAGCCCGGCGCCCCTCGGGGGGGACCCCCGGAGCTCGGCCGGTCCCCCCGCCCCGGTCGCCCCGCGACCCCTTCGCTGAGTTGTATCAACTCCCCCAGAGCCGCCTCCAGGACGCCTTCCGCAAAGGTGGGGGGCTGGGGGGGTGACAGGGGGACAGGGGGGACAGGGGGGACAGGGGGGTGACAGGGGGGACAGGGGGTGACGGGGGAACGGGGATGGGGGGACAAAAGGGACAGGGATGGAGGGACAGGGATGGAGGGACAGGGATGGAGGGACAGGGATGGGGCGACAGGGATGACAGGGATGGGGGGACAGGGATGGAGGGACAGGGATGACAGAAGGGACAGGGATGGAGGGAGGGACAGGGATGGAGGGACAGGGATGACAGGGATGTGGGGACAGGGATGACAGAAGGGACAGGGATGGAGGGACAGGGATGGAGGGACAGGGATGACAGGGGGGGACAGGGATGGAGGGACAGGGATGGAGGGACAGGGATGGGGGGACAGGATGGGGGACAGGGATGGGGGGACAGGGATGACAGGGAGGGACAGGGATGACAAGGAGGGACAGGGATGGAGGGACAGGGATGGAGGGACAGGGATGGGGGGACAGGGATGACAGAAGGGACAGGGATGGAGGGACAGGGATGACAGAAGGGACAGGGATGGAGGGACAGGGATGGAGGGACGGAAATGGGACGGGGATGGGGGAACAGGGGGAACAGGGGGGACAGGAGGTGACAGGGGGGACAGGAGGGACAGAAGGGACAGGGACAGGGGGGACAGGGATGACGGAACAGGAGGTGACAGGAGGGACAGGGAGGGACAGGGGGGACAGAAGGGACAGGGATGGGGGGACAGGGGATGACAGGAGGGACAGGGACAGAAGGGACAGGGACGGAGGGACAGGAGGTGACAGGAGGGACAGGGGGAACAGGGATGGGGGGACAGGGGATGACAGGGGGTGACAGGGAGGGACAGGGAGGGACAGGGACGGAGGGACAGGAGGGACAGGGGGACACAGGCACCGCGGGACCCCCACAGCCGGGTCCCCTCTTTGGGGGGCGTTTGGATGGGTGGGGGTGGTACCGGAGCCCCCCAGCTCCCAGTTCTGGCGACAAGGGACAACCCCAATGGACAACCCCAACTGGGGACAGGGGCGACCCCAGGACCCGGCTATTGGGGGGACAATTCGGGGTGGCTTTTTGGGTGACGTGTCCTGCTTTGTCCCCACAGCCGGAAGCCAGCGCGCCCCGTCGTTCTGAACTAAGTCTGTGACGCGACTTGCCCCCAGTATGGCATATTGTCATTGTCACCCCGGCCGGGCCAGCGTCCCCCCGGCCCCGCCGCCCCCGCCCGCCGCCCCCCGCCGCTCGTGCTAATTTAACTCGTAACGAGTCTCTAAGGTAATTGGGGGGGGGCTGGTGGCCCCCCCCTCCCCAGCCCCGACGGCCTGGGGACCGTCCCTCGTGTCCCCTCCCCCCCCCTTGTCCCCTCCCCCTGTCCCCGTCCCCCTCCCCCCACCCCAGACCCGTCGCCAAAATTTTTTGGGGGTCTCTGGAAGGGGGGGGGGGGGGGTTTGGACCCACCTGTGCCCTCCCCCCCCCCCCCCCCCCCCCCAGAGCGAGTGTCCTTCTTGTCCCTTGTCACCCGCCTCGTCCTGTCACCCCCGCCGCCACCTCGGGGTCTGCGTTTTGGGCAGAGTCACCCCGAAAATCGCGTCCCCTCCCCCCACCCCCCCCCCCCACCCGTGGGTGTCACCCCGAATGTCCCCAGCGCGGGGGACCGAGGCACGATGTGGCTTGATGTCCCCGTGATGTCCCCACGATGTCCCCGTGATGTCCCCACGACGTCCCCGCGATGTCCCCACGATGTCCCCACGATGTCCCCGCGATGTCCCCGTGATGTCCCCACGATGTCCCCACGATGTCCCCACGATGTCCCCGTGATGTCCCCACGATGTCCCCACGATGTCCCCACGATGTCCCCCGTGTCCCCCGAGCCGTGGGGCAGAGGCACAATGTGGCTCGGTGTCCCCATTGTCCCAAGCCGAGCCGGGACCTGATGTCCCCCTCTTTGTCCCCAGGCCCGGGGGACGTGGCCACCGCTTCCCCCGAGCCACCGGGCCAGGCCAGGTCACGCCTCGGTGTCCCCATGTCCCCAACGCCGTCCTCCAAGGGACATCCTGGCCTGATGTCCCCAACGTCCCCAATGTCCCCAACCCGAGACTGAGACGCGCCGTGACTCAGTGTCCCCAACACCCCCCAATGTCCCCAACACCCCCCAATGTCCCCGGTGTCCCCAACCCCCGAGACAGCGCGATGTCACCGAGCCCGAAGGCACCGAGACCGTCACAACTCGGTGTCCCCAAGGTCCCCGAGGGGACACGGGCGCCTCGTCACCGCTGCCACCCCCGCGGACGCCACCTGGACAGAGCGAGATGTCGCAGCCCGATGTCCCCGATGTCCCCGATGTCCCTCCTCGTCACTGCCTCGGCGCCTGACACAACCCGTGGCTTGATGTCCCCAATGTCCCCAAGGGATGTGGGACCCGCTCGTGTCCCCGCATCAAAGACTGAGACCCCCCCACGATGTCCCTCAGTGTCCCCCGTGTCCCCAACCCCGCGATTGTCACCACCCGATGTCCCCAAAGGAGGGGGGACACTGCCACCGTCCCTGCCCGAGGGACCGAGCCCCGCCGTGTCCCCGGTGCTGTCCCCGGTGATGTCCCCAATGTCCCCGGTGATGTCCCCAATGTCCCCGGTGATGTCCCCGGTGATGTCCCCGATGATGTCCCCGTGGCCCCGACACAATAAAAGTGTCCCCCATGGTCCCCGTGCCTGTGGTGGCTTCTTTTGGGGGAGCCGGGAATTGGGGACAAATCGGGAATTTGGGGACAAATCGGGAATTTTGGGAGGATCCAGGAATTGGGGACAAATCAGGAATTTTGGGGACAAATCAAGAATTTTGGGGGACCCGGGAATTTGGGGACAAAACAGGAATTTTGGGGGTGGATCCAGGAATTGGGGACAAATCAGGAATTTGGGGACAAATCAGGATTTTTGGGGGGATCCAGGAATTGGGGACAAATCAGGAATTTGGGGACAAATCAGGAATTTTGGGGGACCCGGGAATTTGGGGACAAATCGGGAATTTTTGGGGGATCCAGGAATTGGGGACAAATCAGGAATTTTGGGGTGGGGACAGGAATTGGGGACAAATCAGGAATTTGGGGACAAATCAGGAATTTTGGGGTGGGGGATCCAGGAATTTGAGGGTCCTGGGGGTCGAAACCACGCCCACAAGGCTCAGGCCACGCCCACAACGCTCAGGCCACGCCCACAACGCTCAGGCCACGCCCCCAAGCGGTGAATTCGCGCCCTTTCACGTGACCATGTTAAATTTGCATAACCACGCCCCATTTGCATGTGGGGCCACGCCCCTTCCTCCCCGCGCATGCGCAGCTCCTCCCGGCGCCGACGCAGCGCGGTGAGTTCCGGACTGGTCCCAGTGACCCCAAACTGGGACCAGTGACCCCAAACTGGGACCGATCCCCCCTGAACTGGACCCAGCCTCGCCCCTGTACCCCCTAAACTGGTCCCAGTGACCCCAAACTGGGACCAGTGACCCCAAACTGGTCCCGACACCCCCGGAACTGGACCCAGCCCCTCCCCCCCAGCCCCCAAACTGGTCCCAGTGACCCCAAACTGGGACCAGTGACCCCAAACTGGGACCGATCCCCCCGGAACTGGACCCAGCCCCTCCCCCCCAGCCCCCAAACTGGGACCAGTGACCCCAAACTGGGACCGGTGACCCCAAACTGGGACCGATCCCCCCGGAACTGGACCCAGCCCCTCCCCCCCTGCCCCCAAACTGGGACCAGTGACCCCAAACTGGGACCGGTGACCCCAAACTGGGACCGATCCCCCCGGAACTGGACCCAGCCCCCTCCCCCCCTGCCCCCAAACTGGTCCCAGTGACCCCAAACTGGGACCGGTCACCCCAAACTGGGACCGGTCACCCCAAACTGGGACCGGTGACCCCAAACTGGTCCCGACACCCCCGGAACTGGACCCAGCCTCGCCCCTGTACCCCCTAAACTGGGACCAGTGACCCCAAACTGGGACCAGTGACCCCAAACTGGTCGCAGCACGCCCGTACTGGTCCCAGTAGCCCCGTACTGGTCCCAGTAGCCCCGTACTGGTCCCAGTAGCCCCGTACTGGTCCCAGTAGCCCCCTACTGGTTCCAGGATGCCGGACTGGTCCTGGCTCCGCGCCGGCCCCAGAGACCCCCAGAATCCTCCCAGTAACCCCCAGTATCCCCCAGTACCCGGCCAGTGCACCCTCCTGACCCCTCCCAGTGCCCCCCAGTAGCTCCCAGTACCCCCAATCCCCTCTCCCGCTACCCCCAGTCCCTCCCAGTCCCCTCCCAGTTCCCCCAGTCCCCCCAGTCCCCTCTCCCAGTCCCCCCAGTACCCCCAATCCCCTCTCCCAGTCTCCCCAGTTCCCCCAGTCCCCCCAGTCCCCCCAGTCCCCCCACTGCTCCCAGTCCCCCCAGTCCCCCCCAGTGCCCCCAATCCTCTCTCCCAGTGCCCCCAGTCCCCCCCAGTCCCTCCCAGTCCCCCCCAGTCCCCTCTCCCAGTCTCCCCAGTCCCCCCAGTCCCCTCTCCCAGTCTCCCCAGTCCCCCCAGTCCCCTTTCCCAGTCCCCCCAGTCCCCCCAATCCTCTCTCCCAGTCCCCCCAGTCCCCCCAGTCCCCTTTCCCAGTCTCCCCAGTCCCCCCAATCCCCTCTCCCAGTCCCCCCAATCCCCCCAGTCTCCCCAGTCCCCCCAGTCCCCCCAGTCCCCCCAGTCCCCTCTCCCAGTCCCCCCAGTCCCCCCAGTCCCCTCTCCCAGTCCCCCAATCCCCTCTCCCAGTCACCCCAGTCCCCCCAGTCCCCTCTCCCAGTCCCCCCAATCCCCTCTCCCAGTCCCCCCAGTCCCCTCTCCCAGTCCCCCCAGTCCCCCCAGTCCCGTTTCCCAGTCCCCCCAGTCCCCCCCAGTCCCCTCTCCCAGTCCCCCCAGTCCCCCCAGTCCCGTTTCCCAGTCCCCCCAGTCCCCCCAGTCCCCCCCAATCCTCTCTGCCAGTCCCCCCAGTCCCCCCAATCCTCTCTCCCAGTCCCCCCAGTCCCCTCTCCCAGTCCCCCCATCCCCTTTCCCAGTCTCCCCAGTCCCCCCAGTTCCCCCAATCCCCTCTCCCAGTCTCCCCAGTCTCCCCAGTCCCCTCTCCCAGTCCCCCCAGTCCCGTTTCCCAGTGCCCCCAGTCCCCCCAGTCCCGTTTCCCAGTCCCCCCAGTCCCCCCAGTCCCGTTTCCCAGTCCCCCCAGTCCCCCCAGTCCCCTCTCCCAGTCCCCCCAGTCCCCCCAGTCCCGTTTCCCAGTCCCCCCAGTCCCCCCAATCCTCTCTCCCAGTCCCCCCAGTCCCCTCTCCCAGTCCCCCCAGTCCCCTTTCCCAGTCCCCCCAGTCCCCCCAATCCCCTTTCCCAGTCTCCCCAGTCCCCCCAGTCCCGTTTCCCAGTCTCCCCAGTCCCCCCAGTCCCCTCTCCCAGTCCCCCCAGTCCCGTTTCCCAGTGCCCCCAGTGCAGCCATGCCCCGGGGCCGTGTTTTGGGGGGCTGTGTGTGGTTCCTGGGGGCTCTGGCTCTGCTCCAGACCCTCTACCTGCGATCTGTGCCCCCCCCCACCCCGCGCCCCCCACCCCGCCGAGCCCCCCGGGGGGTCCTGGACGCCTCGGGGGGGTTCCGGGTGTTCCGGGACCTCCTGGGAGCCCCCCCGGGCTGGGCCCGCGCCCCCCACCCCGAGCTGGTCCTGGCCACCCACGGCACCCCCGGGCGAGCGGCGGCGGCGCTGGGGGGGTCCTGGGGGGGTCCCCTGGCCCTGGCCGTGTTTGGGGTGCCCCGGGAGGGTCTGGAGGAGCTGCTGGCGATTTTGGGGGGTCCCTGCCGGAGTTTGAGGAGCCGCTTGAGGCTTCACGTGGTGCTGGGGGCGGCGGGACCCCCCCCCAAAATCCCCGAGGCGCCGCGAGCCCCCCGAAGCGCCGGGGGGTGCCGGGGGGCCCTGGCGAGGCTGGCGGCCGCCGACCCCCCCAGTTACAGTTTGGGGGTGCCGTACCCCGGGAATCTGCTGAGGAACCTGGCCTGGGAGGGGGCGGCCGGGGGGGGCCCCGTGGGGGGACCCCCACCCAAATTGGGGGAGCGTTTCGTGCTCATGGTGGACGCCGACGTGGTGCCCAGCCCGGGGCTGCGCGAGGGGTTCCTGGAGATGCTGCGGGACGGGGGCCTGGACCCCAAAAACTGGGGGGGACGGGGGGACCCCAAAGCTCGGGGGGCTCAGGGGGATTCGGGGAACCCCAAATCTTGGGCGGTTCAGGGGAGTTTGGGGTTTTGGGGGGATTCGGGGAACCCCAAAACTTGGGTCACTCAGGGGAGTTTGGGGTTTCAGGGGGATTCGGGGAACCCAAAAGCTTTGGGGGCTCAGGGGGATTCGGGGAACCTCAAATCTTGGGCGGTTCAGGGGAGTTTGGGGGTTCGGGGGGATTCGGGGAACCCCAAATCTTGGGTCACTCAGGGGAGTTTGGGGTTTCGGGGGGATTCGGGGAACCCGAAAGCTTTGGGGGCTCAAGGGAGTTTGGGGTTTCGGGGGGATTCGGGGAACCCCAAATCTTGGGTCACTCAGGGGAGTTTGGGGTTTCGGGGGGATTCAGGGAACCCCAAAGCTTGGGGGGCTCAGGGGAGTTTGGGGGTTCAGGGGGATTCGGGGAACCCCAAAACTTGGGTCACTCAGGGGAGTTTGGGGTTTCGGGGGGATTTGGGGAACCCAAAAGCTTTGGGGGCTCCTGGTGGCCCTGGGGTCCCCAAGGCCGTGGTGGCCCCCGAGGGTCTCCAGGACCTCGGGGTCCCCAAAATCCCAAAGAACCCCAAGACTTGGTTGGGCCCCGGTGGCCGGGAAGATCCCAAGAGTTCCCGAGCTCCGGGGGTCCCCAACAGCCTGGAGGTCCCCGGGGGTCTCCGGGACCCCCCTGTTCCTCATGAACTGAGTGACCACGAGGCTGTGGAGACCCTCAATGGCCTGAGTGACCCCAACACTCTGAGTGACCCCAACACCGCGAGTGACCCCAAGGCCCCAGGTGACCCCCATGCCCTGAGTGACCCCAACACTGTGAGTGACCCCAACACCGCGAGTGACCCCCATGCCCTGAGTGACCCCAATGCTGCGAGTGACCCCCGAGCTCTGAGTGACCCCAACACCGCAAGTGACCCCAAGGCCCCAAGTGACCCCCATGCCCTGAGTGACCCCAACACCGCGAGTGACCCTCGAGCTCTGAGTGACCCCAACACCCTGAGTGACCCCCGAGCTCTGAGTGACCCCAACACCCTGAGTGACCCCCGAGCTCTGAGTGACCCCAACACCGCGAGTGACCCCCGAGCTCTGGGTGACCCCCGAGCTCTGGGTGACCCCCGAGCTCTGGGTGACCACCACGTCCTGAGTGACCCCCGTGCCCTGAGTGACCCCAACACTCTGAGTGACCCCCGTGCTCCGAGTGACCCCAACACCGTGAGTGACCCCCGAGCTCTGAGTGACCCCCGAGCTCTGAGTGACCCCAACACCGCGAGTGACCCCCGAGCTCTGAGTGACCCCCGAGCTCTGAGTGACCCCAACACCGCGAGTGACCCCCGAGCTCTGAGTGACCCCAAAACCGCGAGTGACCCCCATGCCCTGAGTGACCCCCAAGCTCTCAGTGACCCCAACACCCTGAGTGACCCCCGAGCTCTGAGTGACCCCCAAGCTCTGAGTGACCCCCATGCCCTGAGTGACCCCCGAGCTCTGAGTGACCCCAACACCCTGAGTGACCCCAACGCTCTGAGTGACCGCCACATCCTGAGTGACCCCAATGCTCTGAGTGACCGCCACGTCCTGAGTGACCCCAATGCTCTGATTGACCCCCGAGCTCTGAGTGACCCCAACACCCTGAGTGACCCCAACACCCCAAGTGACCCCCGAGCTCTGAGTGACCCCCGAGCTCTGAGTGACCCCAACACCCTGAGTGACCCCAACACCCCGAGTGACCCCCACTCGGCGGAGCCGCCCTGGGCGCGGGTCCTTTTCGTGCTGCCGGCCTTCGAGGTGCGCGCGGGGCTGCGGCCGCCGGCGTCCAAGCCGGAGCTGCTGCGGCTGTGGGGCGCGGGGGACGCGCGGCCGTTCTACGGGACGCTCTGCCCCCGCTGCCAGGCCCCCACCGATTTCGGCCGCTGGCGGACGCTGCCGCCGGCGCCGCGGCCGCGCGTGGCCTACGAGGCGCCCTGGAGGGACCCCTGGGAGCCCTTCTTCGTGGCCCCCGCCCACGGCGTCCCCCCCTTCGACGAGAGGTTCCTCCAGTACGGCTTCAACCGCATCAGCCAGGTGAGGAGGGGGCTGGGGGGGGCTCTGGGGGGGTCCCTGGGGGTCTGGGGGTGACATTTTAACCCTTCCCAGGCCTGCGAGCTGCACGTGGCCGGGTTCCGCTTCGCGGTGCTGGACGGGGCCTTCGTCACCCACCGGGGGTTCAAGGAGCCCGGGGGGTTCCACGGGGGCCGCGAGGCCGAGCTGGGCCACAACCGGCGCCTCTTCCGTGGATTCCGTGAGGAGCTGAGGAGGCGCTACCCCGGATCCCCCCGGCGCTGCTGAGCACCTGGGGACACCTGGGGACACGCCTGGGACATGCCTGGGACACTCCTGGGACACAGCTGGGGACACCTGGGACACACCTGGGACACGCCTCGGACACACCTGGGGACAGCTGGGACACACCTGGGACACTCCTGGGACAGCTGGGACATGTCTGGAGACAGCTGGGACACTCCTGGGACACCTGGGGACAGCTGGGACACTCCTGGGACACTCCTCAGACACAGCTGGGGACAGCTGGGACACACCTGGGACACCTGGGGACACCTGGGACACGCCTGGGACACAGCTGGGGACAGCTGGGACACACCTGGGGACACCTGGGACACGCCTGGGACACGCCTGGGACACGCCTGGGACACGCCTGGGGACACTTGAAGGACCTGCCGTGAACACCTGGGGACATCTGGGACAGCTGGGACCCACCTGACACAGCTGGGGACACACCTGGGGACAGCTGGGACACGCCTGGGGACACCTGAAGGACCTGCTGTGAACACCTGGGGACAGCTGGGACACACCCAGGGACACTTGAAGGACCTGCCATGAACACCTGGGGACACCTGGGACACACTCGGGACACCTGGAGACAGCTGGGACACACCTGGGGACAGCTGGGACATGCCTGGGTCACTCCTCGGACACACCTGGGACACGCCTGGGGACACTTGAAGGACCTGCCGTGAACACCTGGGGACACCTGACGCAGCTGGGGCCCACCAGGGACAGCTGGGGACACACCTGGGACACGCCTGGGACAGCTGGGACATGCCTGGGGACACCTGAAGGACCTGTGGTGGACAGCTGGGACCCACCTGGAACACCTGGGACACACCTGGGGACACCTGGGACACCTGAAGGACGTGCTGTGAACACCTGGGGACACCTGGCACTGCTGGGACCCACCTGACACAGCTGGGGACACACCTGGGACAGCTGGGACACGCCTGGAGACACCTGAAGGACCTGCTGTGAACACCTGGGGACACCTGGCACTGCTGGGACCCACCTGACACAGCTGGGGACACACCTGGGACAGCTGGGACACGCCTGGGGACACCTGAAGGACCTGCCATGAACACCTGGGGACACACCTGGGACAGCTGGGACACGCCTGGAGACACCTGAAGGACCTGCGGTGAATACCTGGGGACACCTGGGACACACCTGGGGACACCTGGGACACGTCTGGGGACACTTGAAGGACCTGCTGTGAACACCTGGGGACACCAGGGACACCTGGGGACACACCTGGGACACCTGAGGAGCCTCCAATGGACCTTTGAGGACACCTGGGGACCCTCCATGGACACCTGGGTGCCCCCCGGACACGGCGGTGACCGTCCCCCAGTGCCCTCAGTAAAGATGGCCGCCTACCCATGATGCCTCGGTGCGGGTGACGTCACGGCGGTGCGGCAGGGCGGGGCGAGCAGCTGCCTCCAGTACGGACCAGTAACGCCCAGTACGGACCAGTAACGCCCAGGCCGTGAGGCAGAGACTGCAACTGGGGCATCGCGGCGAACTACAGCTCCCAGCATGCACCGCGCGCCAACATGGCCGAGCCCCCGCCCCTTTATTAACAAACCACAGCTCCCAGAATGCATCGGGAAACATCCGCCGAGCCACTTCCGGTATGGCCGCTAGTTTAGAACTACAGTTCCCGTCATGCTTCAGAAACAGGTGACCGGAAGTTCAGTGGTTGCACGGGACTACAGCTCCCAGCGTGCACCAGGGCAAGATGGCCGACTTCCTGTGCGTTATTCCAGAGGTGCAGCGCCCCCTGGCGGGCGGGAGGACCAAAGTGCTTTATTTTGGGGGGGGGAGGGGCAGAAAGGGCCTGGGGAGAGGGGGGGGAGGGGCAATGAGAGGACGAGGGAATCCCAAATATGGGGGGGAGGGGCCGTGACACCAAATCCGAGGGGGGGGAGGGGCCCTGGTGGGGGGTGGGGAGCTGGAATTTGAGGTGGGGGGAGGGGACGGGAGCCCGGATTTGTTTTGGAGTGACCCCTCCCCTCCCCTCCCCCCCAAAATCCCTCAAACCCCAAATTTGACCTTTAAAAAAGACCCCAAACGAAGCAAAGTCGCGGTTAATAAACATTTTTGGTTTTATTTGCGTTTTCCACCGTTTTTTCTCCCGTTAATTCGCCGTTAAAGTGCTGCAAAGGGAACAGGTTTATATTTTCTGGGAGAGGGAGGGGGGGGAGGAATTCCTTAAAAATTTAATTTATTTAAACTTCCCCAAAATCCTCATAAAACAAAACTTCATCCCGGATGCCGGACGCACTTTTTTTTTTTTTTTTTTTTTGAATTTTGGGGCTAAACAAGACGGAAACGGGTGTTTTTATCAAATTATAATACAAAGAATGTAACAAATACGACAAAAAAACAGCCATAAAACAGCCAAAAAACAACAAAAAAAAAAATGAAAATAAAGCTGCAGGGAAAACCTCGGGAGTGGCTCTGGGCTCGTTCCGTCCTCCCCGGAGTCATTCGATCTCCGGGTCTTGTGCCACGGATTAAAATCTTCCAAGCTCTGGGGACACTTCTCAGTTTCAGAGGTCAGGGTTGTGGCTTTTGGATTGTTTGGATTAATAAATCCACGGGTTTTGGTTTATTTTGATTAATAAAGCCACGGGTTTGGTTTGGTTTTATTGGTAAATCCGTGTTTTTGGTTTATTTTATGTAATTAATTCGTATTTTTGGTTTGTTCTGCTCAGTAAATCCGTAATTTTTTGGTTTCTTTGGATAAATCCATTTAATTTTGTTTTTTTAATAAATCCCCTTTTAGTTTTGGTTTATTTTCTTAATTGATCCAATTTTGTCGTTGTTATTTCCTTCATTTAATTTATTGTTGTGTTCATTTCTTTGATATTTTTTTTAATAGATCCACATTTTTACTCTGAGTTTTTCTAATAATTCCATATTTTTCATTTAATTTTTTTAGTTAATCCATATTTTTTTTTCTTTATATTTTAATATATCCAATTTATCAAATACATCCACGGTTTTGGGTAGGTTTTTTTTTTAGAAATCCACAGTTTTGGTCTTTTTTTTTTAATAATATTTAAATTTTTAAATTTTTTTAAAATAATATTTAATTTTAATTTTTTTTTAAATAATATTTAATTTTTAAAAAAAATATTTCTTTAATAATATTTAATTTTTTTAAAAAAAATAATAAAAGATCCACGGATTTGGTTTTCATTTCTTTCACAAACCCCAAAAAAGCCAAACTTTGGAATAAATCCACCGAACCAACAGAACCTTCAGCCCCGCAAAAAAAAAAAAAAAAAAAAAAAAGCCAAAAAAAAAAAAAGTTAAAATGAAGGAAAAATACAAAAAAAAAAAAAAAAAAATTCATTTCCACGAACCAAACACTGAAAATATCTTTTTTTTTTTGAGGGGGAGGGGCGGAGAAGGGAGGAAAAGAAAAAATAAAAAGAAAAAAAAATGGGACAAAAAACAAACCCCAATAAAAATATCCAAAAAAAAAGGATAAATTGGGAGGGGAAAAAAAAAAACCCGAAGCTCTCAGCACAAAGGGGGAGGACCCCAAAAATCTTTGGTGGGGAGGGGGGGCCCCTCCCCCTCTCTGTACACATTGGGGGGGTGTCCCTCGCTCCAGGCCTATGTACAACCCCTCCCCCGCGGTCACTCCTTGCCTTTGGCCACCGCCAGCTCCAGGCCGGGCACGCGGAGCCCGCCCCGGGCCACCCCCTCGCAGGACGAGGACGAGGACAGGCGAGATTTGGGGGACCCCGGCGCCCGCCCCCCGTCCTCGGCCGTCACCTCGTAGCACCCCTTGGCCTTGGAGCCGATGCCCCCGAAGGTCCCGAATTTGCTCTTGGGCTGCCTGGCGGCGTCCGGCTCGGCCGAGTGCTCGTCGCTGAAGGACGACGAGCGCGGCCGCGGTTTCTTGCCGCGGAACAGCGAGAATTTGCCCTTGGCCGCCGGCGCCTCGGCCTCCAGCTCGCCCTCGGCCGAGCCCAGACTCACCTTGGAGCTCTTCAGGTCGCCCTTGGAGCCGGACATGGAGCCCGAAGCCTCGGGGGACCCCGGGGCGGTGCCGCCGCCGCCGCCGCCGCGTCCCTTCTGCTTGGAGAAGTTGAATTTGGGCATCTTCAGCTTGGATTTCTTCAGCCTCGCCTCGGCCTCGTCCGGCTCCGGCTCGGCCGCGTCGGCGCCGGGGAAGTCGACGTCCACCCCGACCTCGCGGCCCTTGGCCTCGGGCTCGGAGAAGACGAATTTGGGCATCCGCAGCTTGGGGAAGGACACTTTGACCTGGCCGCCCTCGGTGCCCACCTTGGGGCAGGAGGCGTGGAAGGTTCCGGAACCGGCGCCGACCGACGGCGGCGTCGCCTCGGCGGCGCCTTTGACCTTTGGCCCTTTCACGTTGACGTTCAACCCCGAGCCGGACGCTTCCAGAGCCGGAGCCTCCAGGTGGACGCCCAGCCCTCCGTGAGGGGCTTCCACGCTGACCTTTGACCCTTTGATGTCACCGGCCACGTCGACGTTTGGTCCTTTCCGCCTCAGCTCAACGTCCGGCGCGGAGAATTTCGGCCCTTTCACTTCCACCTCGGCACCTTCCAGCCCCAAACCGGAGCCCTTCAGCCCCGCCTTGACCTGGGGACCTTCCAGAGTGACCCCCGCGTCCCCTCCGTCCACGCTGGGGCCGGAGATGCTGAACTGGGGCAGCTTCAGGGACGGGAGTTTGATGGTGCCCCCCAAAATTTCGAAGCCGCCGTCGTCTGCCGACCCTTGCGGGGATTTGACGCCGACGTCTCCTTTCAACTTTGGTCCTTTCAGGTTGACATCCAAATCCGGCCCGGAGACGTCCAGTGAGGGCCCCTTGAGGTCCAGGGTGGCCCCCGGGGACTGGACGGAGCAGGGGACGCCCCCTTTGACCTCCAGCGTTGGGGATTTCACCGCGGGCAGCTTCACCTTCCCCCCCAGGCCACCGAGGTCCAGGCCGGGCGCGTCCAGGGTAACACCGGGCCCTTCCAGGGAGCCCGAAATGTCCAAATCTCCCTTTAATTTTGGTCCTTGCAGCTTCCCCTCCAACTCAGGCCCGGATATTTGGGGCCCTTTGAGCTTCACATCCACGTCCGAGCTCACGTCCGGCATCTCCAGCCCCAAACCCATTTTACCCCCCTTGGGCCATCCCAGTTTCCCCTCGGGACCTTCCAGTTGTGCTCCGGCGGCGGCGGCGCCGACTTCGCCTTTCACTTTTGGTCCTTTCACGCCGACGTCGACGTCGGGCGCCGCCAGCGAGGGGACGGCGACGTCGATGCCGGGGCCCTTCAGGTCACCCCCGACCTTCAGGTCCCCCGCGCCCACCTGGAGCCCGGGGAGTTTGAATTTTGGGCTTTTCAGGTTGGCATCGGGACCTTCCACCTCCACGTTGAGACTCGGGCCCTTGACCTCCAGCTCGCCCTCCACTTTGGGGACCCCCGCCGAGGCCTCGCCGCGGAATTTGTGCGATTTGAGGTCGAATTCGACGTCCGGGAAGGAGATCTTCCCAAACATGGGTTTCCTGCCTTTGGGGGACTTCACGGCGGCGTCGCCCCTGACGGTGACGTCGGGGCCGGTGACGTTGAGCTCGGCGTCCAGCTCGGCCCCCGCCGCGTTGACGTCGAACGCCCCCTTCTTCCCCTTCACTTTGGGGCCGCTCATGTGGATTTTGGGCATCTTGAACTTGCTTTTCTTCCCTTTCCCGGACAGGTGGGCCTCGGGTGACTCCACGTTCAGCTCCCCCTCAGGTAAATCCACCTCGGCCTTGGGGCTTTTCATCCCGAACCCAAATTTGGACTTTTTAAACTTGGGAACTTTGACGTTGGCCTCCGGGCCCTCGATGCTCAGGTCGGGACATTCGACGTCGACTTCGGGAGCTTTGACGCCGAATTCTGGGCCTTTGAGGTCAACCTCGGGCCCTTTCAGGTGACCTTCGACCTTCGGGGTGGAAACGTCGAATCCGCCCTTGGTTTTGTGGCCTTTCAAGTTCAGGTCTATCTCGGGCATGGAGATTTTGGGGACGTTCACGTGCATTTCGGGCATTTTCAATTTAGGACCTTTGACTTTGCCCTCCAGACCTTCAACGTTGACCTCTGGCAGGCCAAGATCAACCTTGGGGCCGGAAAGATCCACCTCAGCCTTCGGCAAGTTCACATCCACGTCGGGACCTTCTCCTTTAAAGTCAAATTTGGGCATTTTCATTTTGGGCAGCTTCACTTTCCCCTCGGGACCATCGACGTTGACCGCCGGGCACTCGATGTCCACTTTGGGGCCTTTGATATCGACCTCGGGGCCCTTCAGACCCCCCTCGAGCTTGGGGCCCTGCAGGTCGGCGTCACCTTTGACCTTCAGGCCCTTCAGGTTGAGGTCAATGTCGGGCATGGAGATCTGGGGGGTCTTGATGTGAACTTCAGGCATCTTCACCTTGGGGCCCTCCAGGGTCACGTCCGGCGCCTGAATGTCCACTCTGGGGCCCTTGAGGTCGACATCTGGGCACTGCAGGTTCCCCTCCAGCTTGGGGACAGAGACATCGATGTCCCCCTTCACCTTGGGGCCCTTCAGGTTGAAGTCGACGTCGGGCATGGAGATCTTGGGGGCTTTGATGTTCATCTCGGGCATCTTGAACTTGGGGCCTTTGATCTTCCCCTCGGGACCCTCAATGTCCACACTCGGCATCTCCACGTCCACCTTGGGGCCGGACACATCCAGGTTTCCTGTCGGGAGGTTCACGTCCACCTCGGGACCTTCTCCCTTCATCCCAAATTTGGGCATCTTGAACTTGGGCATCTTGAATTTTCCCTCAGGGCCGTGGATGTCGACGTCAGGTGCCTCAATGTCCACTTTGGGACCTTTGATGTCCAGTTCAGGACCCTTCAGGTCACCCTCCAGCTTGGGGACAGAGACATCGATGTCCCCCTTCAATTTGGGACCTTTGAGGTTGAAGTCGACGTCGGGCATGGAGATCTTGGGGGCCTTGATGTGCATCTCGGGCATCTTGAACTTGGGGCCCTTGATCTTCCCCTCGGGACCTTCAATGTCCACATCAGGAAGGTCCACACTGACTTTGGGGCCTTTGATGTCGATGTCTGGGGCTTTGAGGTCACCCTCGAGCTTTGGAGCAGAGACATCGATGTCCCCCTTCAATTTGGGGCCTTTGAGGTTGAAGTCGACGTCGGGCATGGAGATCTTGGGGGCTTTGATGTTCATCTCGGGCATGGAGAATTTGGGACCTTTGACTTTCCCGTCCACGCTCAGCTCAGGAGCCTCCACGTCCACGCTGGGGCCCGAAATGGACACGTCACCCTTGGGGAGGGTCAGGTCCACGTCCACCCCATCCCCTTTGAAGCCAGGCATGGAGAATTTGGGCATCTTGAACTTGGGCAGTTTGAATTTGCCCTCAGGGCTGTCGATGGTGACGTCGGGGACGGCGACGTTGACCTCGGGACCTTTCAGCTCTCCTTCCACGCTGGGCAGGGACACGTCCACGTCACCTTTGACCTTGGGGCCTTTCAGGTTCAGGTCGAGGTCGGGCATGGAGATCTTGGGGGCTTTGATGTGCATCTCGGGCATCTTGAACTTGGGGCCTTTCAGTTTTCCTTCAGGACCCTCAATGTCCACCTCTGGACCTTCAATGTCCACCTTGGGGCCGGACACATCCAGGTCTCCTTTTGGGAGGTTCACGTCCACCTCGGGACCTTCTCCCTTCATCCCAAATTTGGGCATCTTGAACTTGGGCATCTTGAATTTTCCCTCAGGGCCGTGGATGTCGACGTCGGGTGCCTCAATGTCCACTTTGGGGCCTTTGATGTCCAGTTCAGGACCCTTCAGGTCACCCTCGAGCTTTGGAAGGGACACGTCCACGTCACCCTTCACCTTGGGGCCCTTCAGGTTGAGATCGAAATCAGGCATGGAGATCTTGGGGGCCTTGATGTGCATCTCGGGCATCTTGAACTTGGGGCCTTTGATCTTCCCCTCGGGACCTTCCAGCTCCACATCAGGAAGGTCCACATTGACTTTGGGGCCTTTGATGTCCAGTTCAGGACCCTTCAGGTCACCTTCCAGCTTGGGGACAGAGACATCGACATCTCCCTTCAATTTGGGGCCTTTGAGGTTCAGGTCGATGTCGGGCATGGAGATCTTGGGGGTTTTAAAATGCATCTCGGGCATCTTGAACTTGGGGCCTTTCACTTTCCCCTCTGGCAGCTCCACGTCCACCTCTGGACCTTCAATGTCCACCTTGGGGCCGGACACATCCAGGTCTCCTTTTGGGAGGTTCACGTCCACCTCGGGACCTTCTCCCTTCATCCCAAATTTGGGCATCTTGAACTTGGGCATCTTGAATTTTCCCTCAGGGCCGTGGATGTCAACGTCGGGTGCCTCAATGTCCACTTTGGGACCTTTGATGTCCAGTTCAGGACCCTTCAGGTCACCCTCCAGCTTTGGAAGGGACACGTCCACGTCACCCTTGACCTTTGGACCCTTCAGGTTGAGATCGACGTCGGGCATGGAGATCTTGGGGGCCTTGATGTGCATCTCGGGCATCTTGAACTTGGGACCTTTGATCTTCCCCTCGGGACCTTCCAGCTCCACATCAGGGAGGTCCACATCGACTTTGGGGCCTTTGATGTCCAGTTCAGGACCCTTTAGGTCACCTTCCAGCTTGGGGACAGAGACATCGATGTCCCCCTTCAATTTGGGGCCTTTGAGGTTCAGGTCGATGTCGGGCATGGAGATCTTGGGGGTCTTAAAATGCATCTCGGGCATCTTGAACTTGGGGCCTTTGATCTTCCCCTCTGGCAGCTCCACGTACACCTCTGGACCTTCAATGTCCACCTTGGGGCCGGACACATCCAGGTTTCCTTTTGGGAGGTTCACGTCCACCTCGGGACCTTCTGCCTTCAACCCAAATTTGGGCATCTTGAACTTGGGCATCTTGAATTTTCCCTCAGGGCCGTGGATGTCGACATCAGGTGCCTCAATGTCCACTTTGGGACCTTTGATGTCCAGTTCAGGACCCTTCAGGTCACCCTCGAGCTTGGGGACAGAGACATCGATGTCCCCCTTCACCTTGGGACCTTTGAGGTTCAGGTCGATGTCGGGCATGGAGATCTTGGGGGCCTTGATGTTCATCTCGGGCATCTTGAACTTGGGGCCTTTGATCTTCCCTTCTGGACCTTCAATGTCCACATCAGGAAGGTCAACATTGACTTTGGGGCCTTTGATGTCCAGTTCAGGACCCTTCAGGTCACCTTCCAGCTTGGGGACAGAGACATCGATGTCCCCCTTCAATTTGGGACCTTTGAGGTTGAGATCGAAATCGGGCATGGAGATCTTGGGGGCCTTGATGTTCATCTCGGGCATCTTGAACTTGGGGCCTTTGATCTTCCCTTCAGGGCCCTCAATTTGAACATCTGGGGCAGAAACATCAAATTCGGGGCCTTTCACGTCCACCTTTGGCCCTTTCAGGTCCCCTTCCACACTCGGCAGGGACACATCGACATCGCCCTTCAATTTGGGGCCCTTCAGGTTCAGATCAAAGTCGGGCATGGAGATCTTGGGGGCCTTGATGTTCATCTCGGGCATCTTGAACTTGGGACCTTTGATCTTCCCCTCGGGACCTTCAATGTCCACATCAGGAAGGTCGACATTGACTTTGGGGCCTTTGATGTCGATGTCTGGGGCTTTGAGGTCACCCTCGAGCTTTGGAGCAGAGACATCGATGTCCCCCTTCAATTTGGGACCTTTCAGGTTCAGGTCAATGTCGGGCATGGAGATCTTGGGGGCCTTGATGTGCATCTCGGGCATCTTGAACTTGGGGCCTTTGATCTTCCCCTCGGGACCCTCAATGTCCACACTCGGCATCTCCACGTCCACCTTGGGGCCGGACACATCCAGGTCTCCTTTTGGGAGGTTCACGTCCACCTCGGGACCTTCTCCCTTCATCCCAAATTTGGGCATCTTGAACTTGGGCATCTTGAATTTTCCCTCAGGGCCGTGGATGTCGACATCGGGTGCCTCAATGTCCACTTTGGGACCTTTGATGTCCAGTTCAGGACCCTTCAGGTCACCTTCCAGCTTGGGGACAGAGACATCGATGTCCCCCTTCAATTTCGGGCCCTTCAGGTTGAAGTCAACGTCGGGCATGGAGATCTTGGGGGCCTTGATGTGCATCTCGGGCATCTTGAACTTGGGGCCTTTGATCTTCCCTTCTGGACCTTCAATGTCCAGCTCTGGACCTTCAATGTCCACCTTGGGGCCTTTGACGTCGATGTCCGGCAAGCTCACGTCCCCTTCGATTTTTGGTGCAGACAGATCGACGTCCACCCCCCCTTTGACCTTGGGACCTTTCAGGTTGAGGTCCAGCTCCGGCATGGAGATGTTGGGAGCTTTGATGTTCATTTCGGGCATTTTAAATTTGGGGCCCTTGATTTTCCCTTTCGGACCTTCCACGTTGAGTTCGGGAGCTTCCACCTCCACCTTGGGTCCTTTCAGGTCCACCTGGGGCAAGGACACGTCCACGTCTCCCTTCACTTTGGGACCTTTCAGGTTCAGGTCGATGTCGGGCATGGAGATCTTGGGGGCTTTGATGTTCATCTCGGGCATCTTGAACTTGGGGCCTTTGATCTTCCCTTCTGGACCTTCAATGTCCACCTCTGGACCTTCAATGTCCACCTTAGGACCTGACACGTCCAGTTCTGCTGTCGGCAGGTTCACGTCCACCTCTGGCCCCTCCCCTTTAAACCCAGAAACACCAAATTTGGGCATTTTGAACTTGGGCATTTTGATTTTCCCCTCCGGGCCGTGAACGTCCACGTCTGGGGCCTCGATGTTGACCTTGGGGCCCTTGATGTCCACCTCAGGACCTTTCAGTTCCCCTTCCAGCTTGGGGGTGGACAGGTCAAACTCCCCTTTCATTTTGTGTCCCTTCAGGTTCAGCTCCACGTCCGGCATCGAGACTTTGGGTGAAGAAATGTTCAGAAAAGGCATTTTGAATTTGGAGCCCTTGGATTTTCCCTGGATGTCCAAATCCGGAGCCTGGACCTCAACTTTGGGGCCGGACACTTCCACCTCGGGTTTTTTAAGCTTCACGTCCACCTCAGGGCTTTGAACTTTTGGGCCAGAAAAGCCAAACTTGGGAAGTTTAAACCTGGATTTTTTAGCTTTTCCTTCAAGGTCAACTTTTGGCCCCTCCAGCTCCAGCTCTGGCCCCTTGATGTCCAGTTTGGGGCCTTTCAGCTCGCCCTCGACCTTGGGAAGAGAAGCGTCGAGGTCACCTTTGAGTTTGGGGCCTTTCAGGTTGAGGTCGATGTCGGGCATGGAGATCTTGGGGACGTTGAACTGCAGCTCCGGCTTCTTGAACTTGGGACCCTTCAGTTTCCCATCGGGGCCTTCGATGTCCAGGTCAGGGACGGAAACGTCGACCTTTGGACCTGAAATGTCGACCTCAGCCTCTGGAAGATTCAGGTCCACCTCGGGGCCTTCAACTTTGGGCCCAGAAAACCCAAATTTGGGCATCTTGAACTTGGGCATTTTAATTTTCCCTTCCGGGCCGTGGATGTCGACATCAGGTGCCTCAATGTCCACTTTGGGGCCTTTGATGTCCAGTTCAGGACCCTTCAGGTCACCCTCCAGCTTGGGGACAGAGACATCGATGTCCCCCTTCACCTTGGGGCCCTTCAGGTTGAAGTCAACGTCGGGCATGGAGATCTTGGGGGCCTTGATGTGCATCTCGGGCATCTTGAATTTGGGGCCCTTGATCTTCCCCTCAGGACCTTCCAGCTCCACATCAGGAAGGTCCACACTGACTTTGGGGCCTTTGATGTCGATGTCTGGGGCTTTCAGGTCACCCTCGAGCTTTGGAGCAGAGACATCAACATCTCCCTTCAATTTGGGACCTTTGAGGTTGAAGTCGACGTCGGGCATGGAGATCTTGGGGGCTTTGATGTTCATCTCGGGCATCTTGAACTTGGGGCCTTTGATCTTCCCCTCGGGACCCTCAATGTCCACACTCGGCATCTCAACGTCCACCTTGGGGCCGGACACATCCAGGTTTCCTGTCGGGAGGTTCACGTCCACCTCGGGACCTTCTGCCTTGACCCCGGGCATCCCAAATTTGGGCATCTTGAACTTGGGGAATTTTATTTTCCCTTCTGGGCCGTGGATGTCGACGTCAGGTGCCTCAATGTCCACTTTGGGGCCTTTGATGTCCAGTTCAGGACCCTTCAGGTCACCTTCCAGCTTGGGGACAGAGACATCGATGTCCCCCTTCACCTTGGGGCCCTTCAGGCCGAAGTCGACATCGGGCATGGAGAACTTGGGAGCCTTGATGTGCATCTCGGGCATCTTGAACTTGGGGCCTTTGATCTTCCCCTCGGGACCTTCCAACTCAAGGTCGGGGAGGTCAACATTGACTTTGGGACCTTTGATGTCAATATCTGGGGCTTTGAGGTCACCCTCGAGCTTTGGAGCAGAGACATCGATGTCTCCCTTCAATTTGGGACCTTTCAGGTTCAGGTCAATGTCGGGCATGGAGATCTTGGGGGCTTTGATGTTCATCTCGGGCATCTTGAACTTGGGGCCTTTGATCTTCCCCTCTGGCAGCTCCACGTCCACCTCTGGACCTTCAATGTCCACCTTGGGGCCGGACACATCCAGGTTTCCTGTTGGGAGGTTCACGTCCACCTCGGGACCTTCTCCCTTCAACCCAAATTTGGGCATCTTGAACTTGGGGAACTTTATTTTCCCTTCTGGGCCATGAATGTCAACGTCAGGTGCCTCAATGTCCACTTTGGGGCCTTTGATGTCCAGTTCAGGACCCTTCAGGTCACCTTCCAGCTTTGGAAGGGACACGTCCACGTCACCCTTCAACTTGGGGCCCTTTAGGTTGAAGTCGACATCGGGCATGGAGATCTTGGGGGCCTTGATGTGCATCTCGGGCATCTTGAACTTGGGGCCTTTGATCTTCCCCTCGGGACCTTCAATGTCCACATCAGGAAGGTCCACATTGACTTTGGGGCCTTTGATGTCCAGTTCAGGTCCCTTCAGGTCACCTTCCAGCTTGGGGACAGAGACATCAACATCTCCCTTGACCTTGGGTCCTCTCAGGTTCAGGTCGATGTCGGGCATGGAGATCTTGGGGGTCTTAAAATGCATCTCGGGCATCTTGAACTTGGGGCCTTTGATCTTCCCCTCTGGACCCTCAATGTCCACCTCTGGACCTTCAATGTCCACCTTGGGGCCGGACACATCCAGGTTTCCTGTTGGGAGGTTCACGTCCACCTCGGGACCTTCTCCCTTCATCCCAAATTTGGGCATCTTGAACTTGGGCATCTTGAATTTTCCCTCAGGGCCGTGGATGTCGACGTCAGGTGCCTCAATGTCCACTTTGGGACCTTTGATGTCCAGTTCAGGACCCTTCAGGTCACCCTCCAGCTTTGGAGCAGAGACATCGATGTCCCCCTTCACCTTGGGGCCCTTCAGGCCGAAGTCGACGTCGGGCATGGAGAACTTGGGGGCCTTGATGTGCATCTCGGGCATCTTGAACTTGGGGCCTTTGATCTTCCCCTCGGGACCTTCCAACTCAAGGTCGGGGATGTCCACATTGACTTTGGGGCCTTTGATGTCGATGTCTGGGGCTTTGAGGTCACCCTCGAGCTTTGGAGCAGAGACATCGATGTCTCCCTTCAATTTGGGACCTTTCAGGTTCAGGTCAATGTCAGGCATGGAGATCTTGGGGGCCTTGATGTGCATCTCAGGCATCTTGAACTTGGGGCCCTTCAGTTTCGCCTCAGGACACTCCAGCTCCACGTCAGGAAGGTCAACATCGACTTTGGGGCCTTTGATGTCCAGTTCAGGACCCTTCAGGTCACCTTCCACCTTGGGGACAGAGACATCGATGTCCCCCTTCAATTTGGGGCCCTTCAGGTTGAGATCGAAATCAGGCATGGAGATCTTGGGGGCCTTGATGTGCATCTCGGGCATCTTGAACTTGGGGCCTTTGATCTTCCCCTCGGGACATTCCAGCTCCACGTCAGGAACTTCTACGTCCACTTTTGGTCCTTTCAGTGACACCTCTGGCCCTTTCAGGTCCCCTTCGAGCTTGGGCAGGGACACATCGACGTCACCCTTCACTTTGGGGCCTTTCAGGTTCAGATCAAAGTCGGGCATGGAGATCTTGGGGGCCTTGATGTTCATCTCGGGCATCTTGAACTTGGGACCCTTGATCTTCCCCTCCGGGAGGTCAATGTCCACCTCAGGTGCTTTGATGTCCAGTTTGGGACCTTTGATGTCCACCTCTGGGCCCCTCAGGTCACCTTCCAGTTTGGGGGTGGAAATGTCCACGTCCCCCTTCAGTTTTGGGCCTCTGAGGTTCAGGTCGATGTCGGGCATGGAGATCTTGGGGGTTTTGAAGTGCATCTCGGGCATCTTGAACTTGGGGCCCTTCAGCTTCGCTTCGGGGCACTCCAGCTCAACGTCGGGGAGCTCCACGTTGACTTTGGGGCCTTTGACATCGACGTCTGGGGCTTTAAAATCTCCCTCGATTTTCGGGACGGCCACGTCCACGTCTCCCTTCACTTTGGGGCCTTTCAGGTTCAGGTCAAAGTCGGGCATGGAGATCTTGGGGGCCTTGATGTGCATCTCGGGCATCTTGAACTTGGGGCCTTTGATCTTCCCCTCGGGGCCCTCCAGTTGGAGGTCGGGGGCGTCCACGTCCACTTTGGGTCCTTTCAACTCCAGATCCGGCACTTTCACGTCTCCTTCTACTTTTGGGGCGGACACAGCCACGTCTCCCTTCAGTTTGGGACCTTTCAGGTTCAGGTCGACATCAGGCAGAGAAAATTTCGGCGCCTTGATGTTCATCTCTGGCATCTTGATCTTGGGTCCCTTCCACTTTCCCTCAGGACCTTCAACGTCCACGTCAGGAACGTCCACATCCACCTTCGGACCTTTAATGTTCACATCCGGACATTTCAGATCGCCCTCCAATTGTGGGACGGAGACGTCCACACCTCCCTTGACCTTGGGGCCTTTCAGGTTCAGGTCGATGTCGGGCATGGAGATCTTGGGGGCTTTGATGTTCATCTCGGGCATCTTGAACTTGGGGCCTTTGATCTTCCCTTCTGGACCTTCAATGTCCACCTCTGGACCTTCAATGTCCACCTTGGGGCCGGACACATCCAGGTTTCCTGTTGGGAGGTTCACGTCCACCTCGGGACCTTCTCCCTTCATCCCAAATTTGGGCATCTTGAACTTGGGCATCTTGAATTTTCCCTCGGGGCCGTGGATGTCGACATCGGGTGCCTCAATGTCCACTTTGGGACCTTTGATGTCCAGTTCAGGACCCTTCAGGTCACCTTCCAGCTTGGGGACAGAGACATCAATGTCCCCCTTGACCTTGGGACCTTTGAGGTTCAGGTCGATGTCGGGCATGGAGATCTTGGGGGTCTTAAAATGCATCTCGGGCATCTTGAACTTGGGGCCTTTGATCTTCCCCTCGGGACCCTCAATGTCCACACTCGGCATCTCCACGTCCACCTTGGGGCCGGACACATCCAGGTCTCCTTTTGGGAGGTTCACGTCCACCTCGGGACCTTCTGCCTTGACCCCGGGCATCCCAAATTTGGGCATCTTGAACTTGGGCATCTTGAATTTTCCCTCAGGACCGTGGATGTCGACATCTGGCACATCAATGTCCACTTTTGGCCCTTTGATGTCCAGTTCAGGACCCTTCAGGTCACCCTCGAGCTTTGGAGCAGAGACATCGATGTCCCCCTTCAATTTGGGGCCTTTGAGGTTGAAGTCGACGTCGGGCATGGAGATCTTGGGGGCTTTGATGTTCATCTCGGGCATCTTGAACTTGGGGCCTTTCAGTTTTCCTTCAGGACCCTCAATGTCCAGCTCTGGACCTTCAATGTCCACCTTGGGGCCGGACACATCCAGGTCTCCTTTTGGGAGGTTCACGTCCACCTCGGGACCTTCTCCCTTCATCCCAAATTTGGGCATCTTGAACTTGGGCATCTTGAATTTTCCCTCGGGGCCGTGGATGTCGACATCGGGTGCCTCAATGTCCACTTTGGGGCCCTTGAGGTCAATTTTGGGACCTTTCAGGTCACCCTCCAGCTTTGGGACAGAGACATCAACATCTCCTTTCACTTTGGGGCCCTTTAGATTCAAATCGATGTCGGGCATGGAGATCTTGGGTGCCTTGATGTTCATCTCGGGCATCTTGAACTTGGGGCCTTTGATCTTCCCCTCGGGACCCTCAATGTCCACACTCGGCATCTCCACGTCCACCTTGGGGCCGGACACATCCAGGTTTCCTGTTGGGAGGTTCACGTCCACCTCGGGACCTTCTCCCTTCAACCCAAATTTGGGCATCTTGAACTTGGGCATCTTGAATTTTCCCTCAGGGCCGTGGATGTCGACGTCAGGTGCCTCAATGTCCACTTTGGGGACTTTGATGTCCAGTTCAGGACCCTTCAGGTCACCCTCCAGCTTTGGAAGGGACACGTCCACGTCATCTTTGACCTTTGGACCCTTCAGGTTGATGTCCACATCAGGCATGGAGATCTTCTGGGTCTTGATGTGCATCTCGGGCATCTTGAACTTGGGGCCTTTGATCTTCCCCTCTGGACACTCCAAATCCACCTCGGGCACCTCAACGTCCACTTTTGGCCCTTTGATGTCCAGTTCAGGAGCCTTCAGGTCACCTTCCAGCTTTGGAGCAGAGACATCGATGTCCCCCTTGACCTTGGGGCCCTTCAGGTTCAGGTCCACGTCCGGCATGGAGATCTTGGGGGATTTGATGTTGAGTTTTGGCATCCGGAATTTGGGACCTTTCCATTTCCCTTCCGCTCCTCCAACGTCCACCTCCGGTCCCTCAATGTCCACCTCCGGCCCAGAGATGTCCACCTCTCCTTTGGGCAGGGTCACGTCCACCTCAGGCCCCTCCAGTTTGGGGCCGGACACGTTGAAATGAGGTAATTTCATTTTGGGCATTTTCAGTTTGGCCTCTGGACCCTCCAGGTGGACATCCGGGACCTCCACGTCCACCTTCGGCCCCTTGATGTCCCCTTCCACCTTGGGGAGGGACACGTCCACCTCTCCCTTCACTTTGTGTCCCTTCAGGTTCAGATCCACGTCCGGCATCGAGATTTTGGGGGATTTGATGTTGAGTTTGGGCATCTTGAACTTGGGACCTTTCACCTTCCCCTCGGGACATTCCAAATCCACCTCTGGCACGTCCACGTCCAACTTGGGACCTTCCACGTCCAACTTGGGACCTTCCACGTCCAACTTGGGACCTTCCACGTCCAACTTGGGACCTTTCACGTTGATTTTGGCACCTTCCACGTCGATCTTGGCACCTTCCACGTCCATCTTGGGGCCTTTCACCTCAATTTTGGGGCCCTTCAGCCCAGAAATTCCAACATCTCCTTTCAGTTTTGGGCCCTTCAAGCCCAGATCCACGTCTGGCATGGAGAGTTTTGGGGTCTGGACGTTGAGTTCGGGCATTTTGAACTTGAGGCCTTTCCCTTTCACCTCCGGCCCTTCCACATCCACGCTCGGGACATTCACGTCCACCCTGGGGCCGGAGATGTCCATCTCCCCCTTCGGGAGCGTCACCTCCAGGTCGGGGCTCTCTCCCTTCACCCCAAATTTGGGCATTTTCAGCTTGGGGAACTTCAGCTTCCCCTCGGGTCCTTGGAGGTCCAAATCCGGCGTTTCCACCTCGACTTTGGGGCTTTTGATGTCCAGCCCGGGGGTCTTCAGCTCCCCTTCCAGTTTTGGGGCGGAAACATCCAAATCTGCCTTGACTTTGGGTCCTTTGAGGTTCAGGTCGATGTCAGGCATGGAGATCTGGGGGGTTTTGATGCTCACCTCGGGCACCTTCACCTTGGGGCCCTTCAGGTCCACACCAGGCACCTCGACGGCGACGCCGGGACCCGAAACGTCCACTCTGCCCTTGGGAAGGGCCACCTCGAGGTCGGGGCTCTCTCCCTTCACCCCAAATTTGGGCATTTTCAGCTTGGGGAACTTCAGCTTCCCCTCAGGTCCTTGGAGATCCAAATCCGGCGTTTCCACCTCGACTTTGGGGCCTTTGATGTCCAGTCCTGGGCCCTTCAACCCCGGCACGGACACGTCCAGGTCGCCGCTGGCCTTGGTGCCGTTCAGGGTCAGGTCAACGTCCGGCACAGAGATTTTGGGGGCCTTGAGGTTCATTTCGGGCCCCTGGATGTCCAAATTCGGCGCCTCAACGTCCACCTTGGGGCCGGACACCTCCACGCCGCCTTTCGGGAGGTTCACGTCCACCTCGGGACCTTCTGCTTTCACCCCGGGCATCCCAAATTTGGGCATCTTGAACTTGGGCATCTTGAATTTTCCCTCGGGGCCCTGAATGTCCATTTCAGGTGCTTCAATGTCCACTTTGGGGCCTTTGATGTCCACGTTGGGGATGCTGACGTCCACCTTGGGGCCGGAGATGTCCACCCCCGCTTTGGGAAGGGTCACGTCCACGCTGGGGGTCTCTCCTTTCACCCCAAATTTGGGCATTTTCAGCTTGGGGAACTTCAGCTTCCCCTCGGGTCCTTGGAGCTCCAAATCCGGCGTTTCCACCTCGACTTTGGGGCCTTTGATGTCCAGTCCTGGGGTCTTCAGCTCCCCTTCCAGTTTTGGGGCGGAAACATCCAAATCTGCCTTGACTTTGGGTCCTTTGAGGTCCACACCGGGCACGGAGATCTGGGGGGTCTTGATGCTCATCTCGGGCATCTTCACCGCGGGGCCTTTGATGTCCACTCCAGGCACCTCCACCCCAATCTGGGGCCCTTTGAGGTCCAGCTGGGGACCCCTCAATTCACCGCCCACGGTCGGCAGGGACACGTCCACTCCTCCCTTCACGCCAACGTCCATCTCCACGCCCTTCAGGCCACCCCCCGGACCGGCCACTGCCACCTCCGGACCCTTCACGTCCACCTGGAGCCCCTTGGGGCCGGGTCCTTTCAGGTCCCCTTCCACCCTGGGTCCCTTCAGGTTCAGGTTCACGTCCGACAGCGAAATCTGGGGCGTTTCCACCTTCTTGAAGGTGGGGCCTTTCCATTCTCCTTCCAGGGCCACCTCGGGGACGGCCACCCCCTTGGGGACCTCCGCGGCAGCGCCGGCGCCCTGGGCGGTGAATTTGGGGAAGGTCAAGTGCGGGATTTGGATTTTCCCTTTGGCGCCGTCCGGGAGCTCCAGGCCGGGGACGTCCGGTGGAGCCTCGGTGACGCCTTTGACCGCCACGTCCACCCGTGGAATGTCCGGTGGGGATGGGCGGGTGACGTCCATCCCGCCGCCCGCCTGCGGGGCCGGAGCTTCTCCGCCAGCCTGGAACCCGAATTTGGGGATTTTTAACGCCGGGATTTTGATTTTCCCCACATCCGGCGGCGGTGAGGAGGAGGAGGAGGAGCCCACGAGCTCTCCCTGCGGACACGGAGCGTGGAATCGCCCGTCCAGATCTCCGAACTGTCCGTTGGCCTCGATCCGGGGAGACCCCGGGAAGGCAGCGGAGCCCTTCCAGCCCGGGAGGGATTTTCCAGTTTCTCCAGCAGGAATTTGGCTCTGGGGCTCCGTCCGCAGGTGAAGCCCCTCGGGTGTCACCCCGGGGACGCGGGCGTGGAATTCGGGGCCGCCGATGACGCCGAGGTCGCCGTCGTGGCCGGTGACGTCCACGGTGTAGGCGGTGACCTTGCGGGTGACGGTGATGGTTCTGCTCTGCGTCCCCCCGGCCTCGGCGTCCGGGATCTCCTCGGAGCGGAGCCGCGGTTTGATTTTGGTGGTGTAGATGCGCCGGTACTCTTCGTCATCGCCGCTCTGCGGGGCAGGAGATGGTGATGGTGAGAGCCGGGATGCTGCTTCCTCCCCGTCATCGTCATCATCGTCTTATCCTCATTTTCATCTCATTCTCATCATCCTCATCCTCATCCTCCCCACATCTCCCTCCTCATCCTCCCCGTCATCATCATCATCATCTTATCCTCATTTTCATCTCATTCTCATCATCCTCATCCTCCCCACATCTCCCTCCTCATCCTCCCCGTCGTCATCATCATCTTATCCTCATTTTCATCTCATTCTCATCATCCTCATCCTCATCTCCATCCTCATCATCCTCATCCTCATCTCATCATCATCTTATCCTCATTTTCATCTCATTCTCATCGTCCTCATCCTCATCCTCCCCACATCTCCCTCCTCATCCTCCCCATCGTCATCATCATCTTATCCTCATTTTCATCTCATTCTCATCATCCTCATCCTCATCCTCATCTCCATCCTCATCCTCCCCGTCCTCATCCTCATCTTATCCTCATTTTCATCTCATTCTCATCATCCTCATCCTCATCCTCATCTCCATTCTCATCCTCCCCGTCGTCATCATCATCTTATCCTCATTTTCATCTCATTCTCATCATCCTCATCCTCATCTCCATCCTCATCCTCATCATCCTCATCTCATCCTCATCTCCATCCTCATCCTCATTCCATCCTCATCTCCATTCTCATCCTCATCATCCTCATCTCATCCTCATCTCCATCCTCATCCTCATCTCCATTCTCATCCTCATCATCCTCATCTCATCCTCATCCTCATTTTCATCTCATTCTCATCATCCTCATCCTCCCCACATCTCCCTCCTCATCCTCCCCGTCGTCATCATCATCTTATCCTCATTTTCATCTCATCCTCATCATCCTCATCCTCATCTCATCTCCATTCTCATCCTCATCATCCTCATCCTCATCTCATCTCCATTCTCATCCTCATCATCCTCATCCTCATCTCCATTCTCATCCTCATCATCCTCATCTCATCCTCATCTTATCCTCATTTTCATCTCATTCTCATCATCCTCATCCTCATGATCCTCATCTCATCCTCATCATCCTCATCTCATCCTCATCTCCATCCTCATCCTCATCTCCATCCTCATCCTCATCTCATCCTCATCCCATCTCCATCCTCATCTCCATCCTCATCCCATCTTCATCCTCATCCTCTTATCATCCTTATCCTCATCTCATCCTCATCTCATCTTCATCCTGATCTCCATCCTCATCTCATCCTCATCTTCATCCTCATCTTCATCCTCATCTCATCCTCATCATCCTCATCTCATCCTCACCATCTTCATGTCATCTCCATCCTCATCTCACCCTCATCTCATCTTCATCCTCATCTCATCCTCATCTCCATCCTCATCCTCAACCTCATCTCATGCTCATCTCCATCCTCATCTCCATCCTCATCCTCAACCTCATCTCATCTTCATCTCCATCCTCATCTCCATCCTCATCTCATCTTCATCTTCATCCTCATCTCATCCTCATCTCATCCTCATCCTCCCCACATCTCCCTCCTCATCCTCCCTGTCCTCATCCTCATCTTATCCTCATCCACATCCTTCCTGCCATTCTCATACTCCTCTTCATCCTCATCCTCATCTCATCCTCATCCCATCTCCATCCTCATCTCCATCCTCATCCTCATCCCATCTTCATCCTCATCCTCTTATCATCCTTATCCTCATCTCATTCTCATCTCATCTTCATCCTCATCTCATCCTCATCTCCATCCTCATCCTCATCTCCATCCTCATCCTCCTCATCTTCATCCTCATCTCATCCTCATCCTCCCCACATCTCCCTCCTCATCCTCCCTGTCCTCATCTTCATCTCATCCTCATCCACATCCTTCCTGCCATTCTCATACTCCTCTTCATCCTCCTCCTCCTCCTCCTCCTCATCCTCATCTCATCCTCATCTTCCTCATCCTTATCTCATCCTCATCTTCATCTCATCCTCATCTCATCCTCCCCACCATTCTCATCCTCCTCATCCTCATCCTCCTCATCTTCATCCTCATCTCATCCTCCCCACATCTCCCTCCTCATCTTCATCCTCCTCATCTTCATCCTCATCCTCATCCTCCCCCTCATCTCATCCTCATCTTCATCCTCACCCTCCCCACCGTTCTCATCCTCCTCATCCTCATCCTCCCCACATCTCCCTCCTCATCTTCATCCTCCTCATCTTCATCCTCATCTCATCCTCCCCGCTGTTCTTGTACTCCATCCTCATCCTCCCCACATCTTCCTCCCCATCCCCATCCTCATCCTCATCCTCCCCACATCTCCCTCCTCATCCTCATCCTCCCCACATCTCCCTCCTCATCCTCATCCTCATCCTCATCCTCCTCATCTTCATCCTCATCCTCCTCACATCTCCATCCTCATCTTCATCCTCCTCATCTTCATCCTCATCCTCCCCACATCTCCATCCTCATCCTCCTCATCTTCATCCTCATCCTCCCCACATCTCCATCCTCATCTTCATCCTCATCTTCATCCTCATCCTCCCCACATCTCCCTCCTCATCCTCATCCTCCTCCATCTCCATCCTCATCCTCATCCTCCCCACATCTCCCTCCTCATCTTCATCCTCCTCATCTTCATCCTCATCCTCCCCACATCTTCCTCCTCATCCTCATCCTCCTCATCTTCATCCTCATCCTCCCCACATCTTCCTCCTCATCTTCATCCTCCTCATCCTCATCCTTCTCATCTTCATCCTCATCCTCATCCTCCCCCTGCCCCGCACTCACCAGCACAACCTCGGGGCTGCCGGGCGCGGGGTCCCGGTGGCCGCAGCCGTGTCCGGAGGGGTCCCAGTGGCCGCAGCCGTGTCCGGCGGGGTCCCAGTGGCCGCAGCCGTGTCCGGCGGGGTCCCAGTGGCCGCAGCCGTGTCCGGCCGGGTCCCAGTGGCCGCAGCCGTGTCCGGCGGGGTCCCAGTGGCCGCAGCCGTGTCCGGCCGTGTCCCGGTGGCCGCAGCCGTGTCCGGCCGTGTCCGGGCGGTCACCGCGGCGCTGCAGCCGCAGCCCCAGCGGGTGCTGGCCCACGCTCTGCAGCAGCTGCGCCACCTCCCCCGACTGCAGGTGCGCAAAGTAGACGGTGGCACTGACGATCTGATCCCCTGTGGGGACACGTGGGGACATGTGGGGACATGTGGGGACATGTGGGACACGTGGGGACATGTGGGGACATGTGGGGACATGTGGGGACATGTGGGGACACATGGGGACACGTGGGGGACATGTGGGGACATGTGGGGACATGTGGGGACACACGGGGACATGTGGGGACATGTGGGGACACACAGGGGACATGTGGGGACACGTGAGGACATGTGGGGACATGTGGGGACACGTGGGGACATGTGGGGACATGCGGGGACACGTGGGGACATGTGGGGACATGTGGGGACACGTGGGGACACACGGGGACATGTGGGACATGTGGGGACATGTGGGGACATGTGGGGACATGTGGGGACACACAGGGGACACACAGGGGACACGTGGGGACATGTGGGGACACGTGGGGGACACACGGGGGACACACAGGGACATGTGGGGACACACAGGGGACACACGGGGGACACGTGGGGACACATGGGGGACACGTGGGGACATGTGGGGACATGTGGGGACACCAGGGGACATGTGGGGACATGAGGGGGACATGTGGGGACATGTGGGGACACGTGGGGACACGTGGGGACACACGGGGGACACACGGGGGACACGTGGGGACATGTGGGGACACACAGGGGACACACGGGGGACATGTGGGGACATGTGGGGACACGTGGGGACATGTGGGGACATGTGGGGACATGTGGGGACATGTGGGGACACGTGGGGACATGTGGGGACATTTGGGGACATGTAGGGACATGTGGGGACACGTGGGGACACATGGGGACACATGGGGACAAACACAGGGACACGCAGAGGACACACGGGGGACACACAGGGACATGTGGGGGACATGTGGGGGACACACGGGGACACGTGGGGACATGTGGGGACATGTGGGGACATGTGGGGACAAACACGGGGACACGTAGAGGACACACGGGGGACACACAGGGACATGTGGGGACATGTGGGGACATGTGGGGACATGTGGGGACATGTGGGGACATGTGGGGACACACGGGGACATGTGGGGACATGTGGGGACACGTGGGGACATGTGGGGACATGTGGGGACACGTGGGGACATGTGGGGACATGTGGGGACACGTGGGGACACGTGGGGACACACGGGGACATGTGGGGACATGTGGGGACATGTGGGGACATGTGGGGACATGTAGGGACACGTGGGGACACACGGGGACACATGGGGACACGTGGGGACAAACACGGGGACACGCAGAGGACACACGGGGGACACACAGGGACATGTGGGGGACATGTGGGGACAAACACGGGGACACGCAGAGGACACACGGGGGACACACAGGGACATGTGGGGACATGTGGGGATATGTAGGGACATGTGGGGACACGCGGGGGACACGTGGGGACATGTGGGGACATGTGGGGACACGTGGGGACACGTGGGGACACACAGGGGACATGTGGGGACATGTGGGGACATGTAGGGACATGTGGGGACATGTGGGGACATGTGGGACATGTGGGGACATGTGGGGACATGTGGGGACACGTGGAGACATGTGGGGACATGTGGGGACATGTGGGGACACACGGGGACACGTGGGGACATGTGGGGACACGTGGGGACATGTGGGGACACGTGGGGACACACAGGGGACATGTGGGGACATGTGGGGACAAACACGGGGACACGCAGAGGACACACGGGGGACACACAGGGACATGTGGGGACATGTGGGGACAGGTGGGGACACACAGGGACACGTGGGGACATGTGGGGACATGTGGGGACATGTGGGGACACACAGGGGACACACGGGGGACACACGGGGGACACATGGGAGGGACATGTCAGGGCTTTGGGGACCCATCCTGTCCCCATCGTGAGTGACCACGGGGCCACCACCCACAGGGACGGAGCAGAAGCCCCCGAGATGCCACCAGGACGTCCCAAAGATCCCCAAAACTCTGATTTTAACCCCAATTCCTCCAGGTTTGGGCAAGATTTGGATCCCCAGCACTTCAACCACGGGGCCACCACCCACAGGGATGGAGCAGAAGCTCCTGAGATGCCACCAGGACATCCCGAAGACCCCAAAACTCTGATTTTAACCCAAATTCCTCCAGGTTTGGGCAAGATTTGGATCCCCAGCACTTCAACCACGGGGCCACCACCCATGGGGATGGAGCAGAAGCTCCTGAGATGCCACCAGGACGTCCCAAAGATCCCCAAAACTCCAATTTTAACCCAAATCCCCTCAGTTTTGGGCAAGATTTGGATCCCCAGCACTTCAACCACGGGGTCACCACCCATGGGGATGGAGCAGAAGCTCCTGAGATGCCACCAGGATGTCCCAAAGATCCCCAAAACTCTGATTTTAACCCCAATCCCTTCAGTTTTGGGCAAGATTTGGATCCCCAGCACTCAAACCGCGGGGTCACCACCCATGGGGATGGAGCAGAAGCTCCTGAGATGCCACCAGGATGTCCCAAAGATCCCCAAAACTCTGATTTTAACCCCAATTCCTCCAGGTTTGGGCAAGATTTGGATCCCCAGCACTTCAACCACGGGGTCACCACCCATGGGGATGGAGCAGAAGCTCCTGAGATGCCACCAGGATGTCCCAAAGATCCCCAAAACTCCAATTTTAACCCAAATTCTTTCAGTTTTGGGCAAGATTTGGATCTCCAGCACTCGAACCGCGGGGCCACCACCCACGGGGATGGAGCAGAAGCCCCCGAGATGCCACCAGGATGTGCCGAAGATCCCAAAACTCTGATTTTAACCCAAATCCTTTCAGGTTTGGGCAAGATTTGGATCCCCAGCACTTCAACCATGGGGCCAGCACCCACAGAGGGTGCAGCAGAAGCTCCTGAGATGCCACCAGGATGTGCCGAAGATCCCAAAACTCTGATTTTAACCCAAATTCCTCCAGGTTTGGGCAAGATTTGGATCCTCAGCATTTCAACCATGGGGTCACCACCCACAGGAGGTGCAGCAGAAGCCCCTGAGATGCCACCAGGATGTCCCAAAGACCCCAAAACTCCGATTTTAACCCCAATTCCTCCAGGTTTGGGCAAGATTTGGATCCCCAGCACTTCAACCACGGGGTCACCACCCACAGGGATGGAGCAGAAGCCCCCGAGATGCCACCAGGATGTGCCGAAGATCCCCAAAACTCCGATTTTAACCCCAATCCCTTCAGTTTTGGGCAAGATTTGGATCCCCAGCACTTCAACCACGGGGTCACCACCCACAGAGGGTGCAGCAGAAGCCCCCGAGATGCCACCAGGGTGTCCCAAAGATCCCCAAAACTCCGATTTTAACCCCAATTCCTCCAGGTTTCGGCAAGATTTGGATCCCCAGCACTTCAACCATGGGGTCACCACCCATGGGGACGGAGCAGAAGCTCCTGAGATGCCACCAGGATGTCCCAAAGACCCCAAAACTCTGATTTTAACCCAAATCCCTCCAGGTTTGGGCAAGATTTGGATCCCCAGCACTCGAACCGCGGGGTCACCACCCAAGGGGATGGAGCAGAAGCTCCTGAGATGCCACCAGGATGTCCCAAAGTTCCCTAAAACTCCAATTTTAACCCAAATTCCTCCAGGTTTGGGCAAGATTTGGATCCCCAGCACTTCAACCACGGGGTCACCACCCACGGGGATGGAGCAGAAGCTCCTGAGATGCCACCAGGATGTCCAAAGATCCCCAAAACTCGATTTTAACCCAAATTCTTTCAGTTTTGGGCAAGATTTGGATCCCCAGCACTTGAACCGTGGGGTCACCACCCACAGGGATGGAGCAGAAGCTCCTGAGATGCCACCAGGATGTCCAAAGACCCCAAAACTCCGATTTTAACCCAAATTCCTCCAGTTTTGGGCAAGATTTGGATCCCCAGCACTTCAACCATGGGGTCACCACCCACGGGATGGAGCAGAAGCTCCTGAGATGCCACCAGGACGTCCCAAAGATCCCCAAAACTCCAATTTTTACCCAAATTCCTCCAGGTTTGGGCAAGATTTGGATCCCCAGCACTTCAACCACGGGTCACCACCCATGGGATGGAGCAGAAGCTCCTGAGATGCCACCAGGATGTCCCAATGACCCCAAAACTCCAATTTTAACCCCAATTCCTCCAGGTTTGGGCAAGATTTGGATCCCCAGCACTTCAACCATGGGGTCACCACCCACGGGGATGGAGCAGAAGCTCCTGAGATGCCACCAGGATGTCCCAAAGTTCCCTAAAACTCCAATTTAACCCAATTCCTCCAGGTTTGGGCAAGATTTGGATCCCCAGCACTCGAACCGCGGGGCCACCACCCATGGGGACGGAGCAGAAGCCCCCGAGATGCCACCAGGATGTCCCAAAGACCCAAAAACTCTGATTTTAACCCCAATCCCTTCAGTTTTGGGCAAGATTTGGATCCCCAGCACTTCAACCATGGGGTCACCACCCATGGGATGGAGCAGAAGCCCTGAGATGCCACCAGGATGTCCCAAAGATCCCAAAACTCTGATTTTAACCCCAATTCCTCCAGGTTTGGGCAAGATTTGGATCCCCAGCACTTCAACCACGGGGTCACCACCCACAGGGATGGAGCAGAAGCTCCTGAGATGCCACCAGGACGTCCCAAGACCCCAAAACTCCAATTTTAACCCAAATCCTCTCAGTTTTGGGCAAGATTTGGATCCCCAGCACTCGAACCATGGGGTCACCACCCACAGGAGGTGGAGCAGAAGCTCCTGAGATGCCACCAGGATGTCCCAAAGATCCCCAAAACTCTGATTTTAACCCAAATCCTCTCAGGTTTGGGCAAGATTTGGATCCCCAGCACTTCAACCACGGGGTCACCACCCACAGGGATGGAGCAGAAGCTCCTGAGATGCCACCAGGATGTCCCAAAGACCCCAAAACTCTGATTTTAACCCAAATCCCCTCAGTTTTGGGCAAGATTTGGATCCCCAGCACTTCAACCACGGGGTCACCACCCACGGGGATGGAGCAGAACCTCCTGAGATGCCACCAGGACGTCCCAAAGACCCCAAAACTCTGATTTTAACCCCAATTCCTCCAAGTTTGGGCAAGATTTGGATCCCCAGCACTTCAACCATGGGGTCACCACCCACGGGGATGGAGCAGAAGCTCCTGAGATGCCACCAGGATGTCCCAAAGATCCCCAAAACTCCAATTTTAACCCAAATTCCTCCAGGTTTGGGCAAGATTTGGATCCCCATCGTGACTGACCACGGGGTCACCACCCACGGGGATGCAGCAGAAGCCCCGAGATGCCACCAGGATGTCCCCAAAGATCCCCAAAACTCTGATTTTAACCCCAATTCCTCCAGGTTTGGGCAAGATTTGGATCCTCAGCACTTCAACCATGGGGTCACCACCCACAGAAGGTGCAGCAGAAGCTCCTGAGATGCCACCAGGATCACCAGGATGTCCCAAAGATCCCCAAAACTCTGATTTTAACCCAAATTCCTCCAGGTTTGGGCAAGATTTGGATCCCCAGCACTTCAACCATGGGGTCACCACCCATGGGGATGGAGCAGAAGCTCCTGAGATGCCACCAGGATGTCCCAAAGATCCCCAAAACTCCGATTTTAACCCAAATCCTCTCAGTTTTGGGCAAGATTTGGATCCCCAGCACTTCAACCACGGGGCCACCACCCACGGGGATGGAGCAGAAGCCCCCGAGATGCCACCAGGACATCCCAAAGACCCCAAAACTCTGATTTTAACCCCAATTCCTCCAGGTTTGGGCAAGATTTGGATCCCCAGCACTTCAACCATGGGGTCACCACCCACAGAGGGTGCAGCAGAAGCCCCCGAGATGCCACCAGGATGTCCCAAAGACCCCAAAACTCTGATTTTAACCCAATTCCTCCAGGTTTGGGCAAGATTTGGATCCCCAGCACTCGAACCGTGGGGTCACCACCCACAGGGGGTGCAGCAGAAGCTCCTGAGATGCCACCAGGACATCCCAAAGACCCCAAAACTCCAATTTTAACCCAAATTCCTCCAGGTTTGGGCAAGATTTGGATCCCCAGCACTTCAACCACGGGGCCACCACCCACAGGAGGTGCACCAGAAGCTCCTGAGATGCCACCAGGATGTCCCAAAGATCCCCAAAACTCTGATTTTAACCCAAATCCTCTCAAGTTTGGGCAAGATTTGGATCCCCAGCACTTCAACCATGGGGTCACCACCCACGGGGATGGAGCAGAAGCTCCTGAGATGCCACCAGGATGTCCCAAAGATCCCAAAACTCTGATTTTAACCCAAATTCCTCCAGGTTTGGGCAAGATTTGGATCCCCAGCACTTCAACCGTGGGGTCAGCACCCACAGGGATGGAGCAGAAGCTCCTGAGATGCCACCAGGACGTCCCAAAGATCCCCAAAACTCCGATTTTAACCCCAATTCCTCCAGGTTTGGGCAAGATTTGGATCCCCAGCACTTCAACCACGGGGTCACCACCCACGGGAATGGAGCAGAAGCTCCTGAGATGCCACCAGGACGTCCCAAAGACCCCAAAACTCAAATTTTAACCCCAAATCCTCTCAGTTTTGGGCAAGATTTGGATCCCCAGCACTCGAACCGTGGGGTCACCACCCACAGGGATGGAGCAGAAGCCCCCGAGATGCCACCAGGATGTCCCCAAAGCCCCCCCGGGGATGTCCCCACCTTCCTTGACGACGCCCATGCGGGCGGCGGGCGAGTTCTGCTGGACGCGGCGCACGAAGACGCCGTGCTCGGTCTGGTCGATGGTGATGCCGTGGGAGCCGCTGCCCTCCCAGCTGGGCAGGAGGATCTCCCGCGTCTCCTCCTCCTCCTCGCGCTCCATCTGCGCCGGGACACGGCCGGGGGTCGGGGGGGGCTGGGGAGGGGGCTGGGGGGCTGGGGGGAGGGGCAGGACACGGCCAGGGGTCGGGGGGGGCTGGGATGGGGGGGCTGGGGGGGCTGGGGGGAGGGCAGGACACGGCGGGGGTCGGGGGGGGGCTGGGGATGGGGCTGGGGGGCTGGACATGGTTGGGGGTCGGGGGTTGGGGTCGGGGGGTGCTGGGGTGGGGCTGGGGGGCTGGGGGGCTGGGGGGGCAGGACACGGCCGGGGGTCGGGGGGGGCTGGGGATGGGGCTGGGGGGCTGGGGGGGAGGGGCTGGACATGGCCGGGGGTCGGGGGGGAACTGGGGATGGGGCTGGGGGGGCTGGGGGAGGGGCTGGGGGGCTGGGGGTGGGGGGGCTGGGAATGGGGCTGGGGGGGCTGGGCACGGCCGGGGGTCAGGGGGGGCTGGGGGTGGGCTGGGGGGGCTGGGGGGGAGGGGCTGGACATGACTGGGGGTCAAGGATTGGGGTCGGGGGTGGGGGAAGGGGCTGGGGGGGAGGGGCTGGACACGGCCGGGGGTCGGGGGGGCCTGGGGATGGGGATGGGGGGGCTGGGGGGGAGGGGTTGGGGGCAGGGGTTGGGGTCAGGGGGGCTGGGCAGGGGCTGGGGGTCGGGGGGGGCTGGAGGGGAGGGGTTTGGGGGCAGGGGTTGGGGTCAGGGGGGCTGGGCAGGGGCTGGGGGTGGGGGGCTGGAATGGTTGGGGGTCAGGGACTGGGGTCGGGGGGCTGGGCAGGGGGCTGGGGGTCAGGGAGTGGGCTGGGGGTCAGGGGGGGGGGGGGGCGCTGGGTCTGGGTCGGGGACAGGGGCCGGACGCTGGGTCTGGGGTCGGGGCAGTGACCGGACACTGGGTCTGGGGTCGGGGCAGTGACCGGACGCTGGGTCTGGGGTCGGGGCAGTGACCGGACGCTGGGTCTGGGGTCGGGGCAGTGACCGGACGCTGGGTCTGGGGTCTGGGTCGGACATCGGGTCTGGGGTCGGGGTCGGACATCGGGTCTGGGGTCGGGGGTGGGCGCTGGGTCGGGGGTCGGGGCCGGACGCTGGGTCTGGGGTCGGGGGTCGGGGCCGGACGCTGGGTCTGGGGTCGGACATTGGGTCTGGGGTCGGGGGTCGGGACCGGACGCTGGGTCTGGGGTCGGGGCAGTGACCGGACACTGGGTCTGGGGTCGGGGGGAAGGGCCGGACACTGGGTCTGGGGTCGGGACCGGACACTGGGTCTGGGGTCGGGCCGGGGCTCAGGAGGAGCCGAACCGGCCCCGCTGACCTTGGTGGGGTCCCCGGTCCCGGTCCCGGTCCCGGTCCCGGCCGGATCCGCCCAGGAATCCTCGGCCCTCGCTCGGGAACCTCGCGGCGGCTCCGGTGTCACCTCCCAGCCTGGAGGGGACATCGGGGACACGGTGGGACACGGGGACACCCCCGGGACATCGGGGACACCCCCGCGACATCGGGGACACGGTGGGACACGGGGACACCCCCGGGACATCGGGGACACCCCCGGGACATCGGGGACACCCCCGGGACACCGGGACACCCCCGGGACATCGGGAACATCCCCGGGACATCGGGGACACGGGGACACCCCCGCGACACCGGGGACACCCCCGCGACATCGGGGACACCCCCGGGACATCGGGGACACCCCCGGGACACCCGGGGACACCGGGGACACCCCCGGGACACCGGGGACACCCCCGCGACATCGGGGACACCCCCGGGGACACCGGGGACACCCCCGGGACATCGGGGACACCGGGGACACCCCTGGGACATCGGGACACCCCCGGGACACGGGGACACCCCCGGGACATCGGGGACACCCCCGCGACATCGGGGACACCGGGGACACCCCTGGGACACCGGAGACACGGTGGGACACGGGGACACCCCCGCGACATCGGGGACACCCCCGCGACACCGGGGACACCCCCGCGACATCGGGGACACCGGGGACACGGTGGGACACGGGGACACCCCCGGGACATCGGGGACACCCCCGGGACATCGGGGGACACCGGGGAGCTCCGTCCCTCCCTCCCTCCCCCCACCGGGCCCCGGCCCCGGCTCGGGGACACTTTGGGGACACCCGCGATGTCCCCAGGGCCGGGTGGCCCCGAAGGGCTCCGAGCCCGCGGAATTGGGGGAGGGTCGGGAAGGGCGGGGCAGAGTGGGGAATGTCACCTGTCACCTGCTCCTGTCACCATCCCCTGTCCCCTCTGTCCCCTTGTCCCTGTTCCTGTCACCTGTACCCATCCCTGGCCCTGTCCCTGTCACCTGTCCCCATCCCTGTCCCTGTCCCCCTGTCCCTGTCACCTGTCCCTGTCACCATCCCTGGCCCTGTCCGTGTCCCTCTGTCCCTGTCCGTGTCCCTCTGTCCCCTGTTCCTCTGTCCCCATCCCTGTCACCGTCCCTGCCCCTGTCTCTCTGTCCCTGTCCCTCTGTCCCCATCCCTGTCCCTGTCCCCTGTCGCTGTCACCTGTCCCTGTCACCATCCCTGTCCCTCTGTCCCTGTCCGTGTCCCTCTGTCCCCTGTCCCCATCCCTGCCCCTGTCTCTCTGTCCCTGTCCCCTGTCCCTGTCCCCCTGTCCCCATCCCCTGTCCCCCTGGCCGTGTCCCCCTGTCCCTGTCCCCCTGTCCCTCTGTCCCCATCCCCTGTCCCTCTTCCCCCTGTCACCTGTCCCTCTGTTCCCTGTCACCATCCCTGTCCGTGTCCCGCTGTCCCATCCCCTGTCCCTGTCCCTCTGTCCACGTCCCCTGTCCCCATCCCCCTGTCCCCCTGTCCGTGTCCCCCTGTCCCGTCACCTCCCCCTGGTCCCTCTGTCCCCGTCCCCTGTCCGTGTCCCTCTGTCGCCCTGTCCGTGTCGCTCTGTCCCCATCCCCTGTCCCTGTCCCTCTGTCCCCTGTCCGTGTCGCTCTGTCCCCATCCCCTGTCACCATCCTGTCCCCTGTCCCCCTGTCCCTGTCCGTCACCTCCCCCTGTCCGTGTCCCCCTGTCCCTCTGTCCCCCTGTCCGTGTGCCCCTGTCCCTCTGTCCCCCTGTCCCCCTATCCCCCTGGTCCGTGTCCCCCTGTCCCCTGACCCCGTGTCGTGTCCCCCTGTCCCCTGTCCTTCTGTCCCTGTCCGTGTCCCCCTGTCCCTCTGTCCCCATCCCCTGTCACCATCCCTGTCCCTGTCCCCTGTCCGTGTCCCCCTGTCCCTCTGTCCCCCTGTCCCCATCCCCTGTCCCCCTGTCCCCTGTCCCTGTCTCTCTGTCCCCCTGTCCGTGTCCCCTGTCCCCCTGTCCGTGTCCCCCTGGCCCTCTGTCCCCCCTGTCCGTGTCCCCCGGTCCGTGTCCCTCTGTCCCTATCCCCCTGGCCCCCTGTCCGTGTCCCCCTGTCCGTGTCCCCCTGTCCCTCTGTCCCCTGTCCTTCTGTCCCTGTCCGTGTCCCTCTGTCCCATCCCCTGTCGCCATCCCTGTCCCTGTCCCCTGTCCGTGTCCCCCTGTCCCCCTGTCCGTGTCCCTTTGTCCCCCTGTCCGTGTCCCCCTGTCCCTCTGTCCCCCTGTCCCTCTGTCCCCCTGTCCCTCTGTCCGTGTCCCCCTGTCCCTCTGTCCCCCTGTCCCTCTGTCCGTGTCCCCCTGTCCCTCTGTCCCCCTGTCCGTGTCCCCCTGTCCCCATCCCCTGTCACCATCCCTGTCCCCTGTCCCCCCTGTCCGTGTCCCCTGTCCCCCTGTCCGTGTCCCCCTGTCCCCTGTCCTTCTGTCCCTGTCCCCTGTCCCCCTGTCCCCCTGTCCCCTGTCCCTGTCTCCTGTCCCCCTGTCCGTGTCCCCTGTCCCCCTGTCCGTGTCCCCCTGTCCCTCTGTCCCCCTGTCCCCATCCCCTGTCCCCCGTCCCTGTCTCTCTGTCCCCCTGTCCGTGTCCCCTGTCCCCCTGTCCGTGTCCCCCTGTCCCCATCCCCTGTCACCATCCCTGTCCCCTGTCCCCCTGTCCGTGTCCCTCTGTCCCCCTGTCCGTGTCCCCTGTCCCCCTGTCCCTGTCCCCTGTCCCCCTGTCCGTGTCCCCCTGTCCGTGTCCCCCTGTCCGTGTCCCCCATGTCCCCCTGTCCGTGTCCCCCTGTCCGTGTCCCTCTGTCCCCATCCCCCTGTCCGTGTCCCCCTGTCCCTCTGTCCGTGTCCCCCTGTCCCTCTGTCCCCCTGTCCCTCTGTCCCCCTGTCCCCCTGTCCCCGTCCCGCTCCCCTCCCCGCCCCCGTCCCGCTCCCCCAGCTCCGCCCCTGAATTTTGAGTGATTTTCTCCCTTTCCACACAATTCCGTGCCGATTTTTTTTTTTATCCTCCTCTCCCTCCAAACCCCCCCTGCAAAACCGGGAGGGGGCGACACACACCGGGGGGACCCGCGGAGCGTCCCCGGCGGGCGGTGACACCTTCGGGGGGGGGTCTGGGGGTGTCCCCCCCGGCTCCGGGGGTGTCCCCAGGAGGGACAATCCGGGCTCGGAAGGCTCTGGAAGGCTCCGCTCGGTGGCGGCCAAACTGGTTGGTGACTCAGAGCGGGGCGGGGGGACCCGGGGGGGGGGGACCGGGGGTGACTCAGAGCGGCCCCGAGCGCTGGGAGGGGCCGGGGCCCCGCGGCCGCTTCCCCGCGCTCAGAAATGAGCCAAAAATCCGCCTTTTCCAGGATTTTCCAGCCCCTTTTTTCCAGGATTTTCCAGCCCTTTTCCAGGATTTTCCAGCGTTTTTCCTCCCATTCCCGAGGTGACTCGAGCCCAGGGGACACCTCCGAGTGTCCCCCCCCCCAAAGGTGGCGGTGTCACCCCCCCGCCGGCCCCACCGCGCTATTTTTGGGGTGAAAGCCACGTGTGGCCCCCGCCCGGTATTTTTAGTGTCCCCCCCCCCCCCCGCCCCCAAAAAGCCGCAGAGGGACACAGGGATGAGATGTCACCCGTGTCACCCTGGCCGGTGGCACCGGGGTCCCCAAAGGGACCCGGCCACCACCCCTGGGTGACGGCTGGGGGGGACACGGGGACAGCGGGGGACGCGCGGGGTGTTGTTTGGGGTCCCCAGGCGCTGTTTTGGGGTCCCCTGACCCTGTCTTGGGGTCCCTGGGCGCTGTTTTGGGGCCCCCGGGCGCTGTTTGGGACCCCCAGGCGCTGTTTTGGGGTCCCCTGGCGCTGTTTTGGGGTCCCCGGTTGCTGTCTTGGGGTCCCCAGGTGCTGTTTTGGGACCCCTGGGTGTTGTTTGGGGGTCCCCTGACCCTGTTTTGGGACCCCCGAGAGCTGTTTTGGGGTCCCCTGACCCTGTTTTGGACCCCCGGGGGCTCTTTTGGGACCCCCAGGCGCTGTTTTGGGGTCCCCAGACGCTGTTTTGGGGTCCCCTGACCCTGTTTGGGGACCCCCGGGGGCTCTTTTGGGACCCCCAGGCGCTGTTTGGGGGTCCCCTGACCCTGTCTTGGGGTCCCTGGGCGCTGTTTTGGGACCCCCAGGCGCTGTTTTGGGGGTCCCCTGACCCTGTCTTGGGGTCCCCGAGCGCTGTTTTGGGACCCCCAGGCGCTGTTTTGGGGTCCCCAGACGCTGTTTTAGGGTCCCAGGCACTATTTCGGGGTCCCCTGGAGCCGTTTTGGGGTCCCCTGGCGCTGTTTTGGGGTCCCCGGGGGCTCTTTCGGGACCCCCGGGTGTTGTTTGGGGGTCCCCTGGGTGTTGTTTGGGGTCCCTGACCCTGTTTTGGGGTCCCCTGGAGCTCTTTTGGGAACCCCGGGTGCTGTTTTGGGGTCCCCTGGCGCTGTTTTGGGGTCCCTGGGCGCTCTTTTGGGACCCCGAGCGCTGTTTCAGGACCCCCTGACCCTGTTTTGGGGTCCCCTGGAGCCGTTTTGGGGTCCCCTGGCGCTGTTTTGGGACCCCCAAGAGCTGTTTTGGGGTCCCCAGACCCTGTTTTGGGACCCCCGAGCGCTGTTTTGGGACCCCCGAGCGCTGTTTCAGGACCCCCTGACCCTGTTTTGGGGTCCCCTGACCCTGTTTTGGGGTCCCCAGGTGCTATTTTGGGGGTCCCCTGACCCTGTTTTGGGACCCCCGGGGGCTCTTTTGGGACCCCCGAGCGCTGTTTTGGGGTCCCCAGGTGCTATTTTGGGGTCCCCAGACGCTGTTTGGGGTCCCCTGACCCTGTTTTGGGGTCCCTGGGCGCTCTTTTGGGACCCCACGTTGTCCCTTGGGAGCCCCCGGGACCCCCCCGGTGCCACCCCCCGGGACCCCCCGGTGTCACCCCCGAGGTCCCCCCGGTGCCACCCCCGAGGTCCCCGAGGTCCCCCCGGTGTCGCCCCCCCCTTTGTCACCGCTCCAGGACCCCCCACCCCCCTCCAGAGCCGGATTTGGGGGGGCTTTGACCCCAAATTCGGGGGTCCCCGGGAGTTGTGACCCCCCCAGGGCCGCGGGTCCGGGCGGGGCCGGTGACGCTCGGCCCGGGATCCTCCCAGGAAACGCCAAATCCCGGAAAAACATCCAAAAAAAACGGGGAAAAATGGGAAAAATGGGGAAAAATGGGGAAAAATGGGGAAAAATGGGGGAAAATGGGGGAAAATGGGGGAAAAATGGGGGAAATGGGGGGAAAATGGGGAAAAATGGGGGAAAAATGGGGGAAAATGGGGGAAAAGTGGGGGAAAAGTGGGGAAAAGTGGGGAAAAGTGGGGAAAAGGGGGAAAAATGGGGGAAAATGGGGGAAAATGGGGGGAAAATGGGGGGAAAATGGGGGAAAAAATGGGGGGAAAAATGGGGGAAAAATGGGGGAAAATGGGGAAAAAATGGGGGAAAAGTGGGGAAAAGTGGGGAAAAGTGGGGAAAAGTGGGAAAAGGTGGGGAAAAGTGGAGAAAAGTGGGGAAAAGTGGGGAAAAGTGGGGAAAAGTGGGGAAAAGTGGGGAAAAGTGGGAGAAAAGTGGGGAAAAGTGGGGAAAAGTGGGGAAAAGTGGGGAAAAGTGGGGAAAAGTGGGGGAAAAGTGGGGGAAAATGGGGGGAAAATGGGGGGAAAATGGGGGGAAAATGGGGGGAAATGGGGGGAAAATGGGGAAAAAATGGGGGAAAATGGGGAAAAAAGGGGAAAATGGGGGAAAGTGGGGAAAAAATGGGAAAAAAATGGGAAAAAAAAGGGGGAAAAAATGGGGAAAAAATGGGGAAAAAATGGGGAAAAAATGGGGAAAAAATGGGGGAAAAAATGGGGGAAAAATGGGGGGAAAATGGGGAAAAAATGGGGAAAAATGGGGAAAAAATGGGGAAAAAATGGGGAAAAAAATGGGGGAAAAATGGGAAAAAAATGGGAAAAAAATGGGAAAAAATGGGAAAAAATGGAAAAATGGGGGGAAAGAACCCCAGGAGGAGGAGGAGGAGGAGGAGGAGGAGGAGGAGGAGGAGCGGCGGGCGGGGCCCCGCGGCCGGTACCGGTCGGACCGGCTGGAGCGAGAGTCCCGCGGGCGGCGGGGACCGCGGGGATCCGGGAGGGTCCCGGACCGGTTCCACCGGGTCCTGCCCGGACTCTGCCCGCGGCCACACGCGGTGGCGCCGGGACACTCCGGGGGTGTCCCCAGCCCCGCCCCCTCCCCAAAAAAATCACCCCCTCCCCTCCCCCCCCCAAAACCGAGAGCCCCCCTTGGGAACCCCCGAAATGTTCCGGGGGGGGCGGGGGGGGGAATGGACCCCACCCCAAATAAATTCGGGGGGTCCCCAAGGGGGGGTTCGGTGACCGGAGAGGGGTGGGGGGGGGGGGCCCCAAGGGGGGTTTGGGTCCCCCAGATTGGGGTGGGGGGGGTCCCCAAGGGGGGGGTTCGAACCCCAAGAAGGGGTGGGGGGGGTCCCCAGGGGGGTTGGGGCCCCCGAAATGGGTGGGGGGGTCCCCAGGGGGGGTTGGGCCCCCCGAAATGGGTGGGGGGGGGCCCCAAGGGGGGGGGTTCGGACCCCTGAGAGGGGTGGGGGGGTCCCCAGGGGGGGTTCGGTGACCGGATTGGGGTGGGGGGGTCCCCAAGGGGGGGGGTTGGGCCCCCCGAAATGGGTGGGGGGGGTCCCCAAGGGGGGGTTCGGCCCCCGGATTGGGGTGGGGGGGTCCCCAAGGGGGGGTTGGAACCCCGGATTGGGGTGGGGGGGGGTCCCAAGAGGGGGTTTGGGTCCCCGGATTGGGGTGGGGGGGGTCCCCGGGGGGGGGGGTTGGGTCCCCAGATTGGGGGTGGGGGGGGGTCCCCAAGGGGGGGTTTGGGTCCCCCGGATTGGGGTGGGGGGGTCCCCAAGGGGGGGCTCGGACCCCTGAGAGGGGTGGGGGGGTCCCCAGGGGGGGGTTCGGGCCCCCGGATTGGGGTGGGGGGGGTCCCCAAGGGGGGTTGGGCCCCCCGAAATGGGTGGGGGGGGTCCCCAAGAGGGGGTTCGGACCCTCGAGAGGGGTGGTTCGAACCCCAAGAAGGGGTGGGGGGGGGTCCCCCAGGGGGGTTCGGACCCCCGAAATGGGTGGGGGGGGTCCCCAAGGGGGGGGTTCGGCCCCCGGATTTGGGTGGGGGGGTCCCCAAGAAGGGGTTCGGTGACCGGATTGGGGTGGGGGGGGGTCCCCAAGGGGGGGGTTGGGCCCCCTGATTTGGGTGGGGGGGGTCCCCAAGGGGGGGGGAAGTGGCGCCCGGGAGCGGCCGCGCCCCAAAAACCGCAGAGGGGGGGGAAGGGGGGGGGGGAGAAACCCGGACCCAAAAATCCAAAATCGCCCCCGAACCCCTCGGGTGGGGTTTGGGAACCCCAAAATTAACGCGACCCCCCCCCCCCCAAAAAAAAAAAAAAATAAAAGCTCGGCGCTCTCGCCACCCCCCGCGCTGAAACCGGCGCTGATGAGCGTTAATTACCCGAACCTTCATTAACCCCGAGCGCCCACGCGCGGGCCGCGCCCTCGCGGGATCCCGGGGATCCCCCCCCCCCCGCCCCAAAAGCGGCACCGGGACCCCCCCCCCCCGGGGTCCCCCCCGGTTCCGGGCGGGGCGGGAGCGGCGGGGAGGGGGCCCGGGGGGGGGGGAGGGGGGGGGGGGGGAACCGCGGCCCCCGCCCCCCCACCGGGGACTCCCCCGGGCGCGGCCGGAGGGGGGGGGGGGGGGGAAGGGGGGGGGCCACGCCCTGAGCGCGGCCGGGACACCCCGAGAACCCCCCCGGGACCCCCCCGAGACCCCCGGGACCCCCCCGGGACCCCCCGAGGGTTGCCCCGAACGGTTCGGGACCCCCCCCCCGGAGATCCCGGAGCCCCTCCCGGGACCAGCGCGGGACACGCGTGGCCCCCCCCCCACCCCCCCCCACCCCCCCGGGGAGTTCACGGCGCTCCCGGAGCCCCCCCGGGACCCCCTCGGCGGCACCGGAGACCCCCGAGACGAACGAAACCCCCCCCGAACCCCCGGCGGCACCGGAGCCCCCCCAGACAGTCACGGGACCCCCCCCTGCACCCCCACGGCGGTCCCGGGACCACCGGAACCCCCCGGGACCCCCCCGGGCCACTCCCGGGACCACCGGGACGCCCCCTGCACTCCCGGAGTTACCGGAGCCCCCCGGGACGCCTTCGGACACTTCCCGAACCCCCCCAGGCGACTCCCGGGAGCACCAGAACCCCCCCAGAACCCCCCAAAACAGCCCCGGGACCCCTCCCGGAGCCTCCGCCCGTCCCGGTTCCGTCCCGGTTCCGTCCCGGTTGTGTCCCCGGCGGTACCTGCGGGCTCAGCTGCCGGGCCGGGCCATGCCCGGTGCCGGTTCCTGGCGGTCCCGGAGCGGGTCCGTGCGGAGTGGCCGCGCCCGGGCGGCTCCCGGCTCTTGTAGGGCGGCGGAGCCTCCCCCGCCCCGCGGGAGGGCCCGGCCCGGCCCGGCCCCGGGACAGGGAGCGGCCCGGGACAGCCCCGGAGCGGCAGCGGGAGCGGCCCCGCCAGGAGCCGGCCCGGTTCGGGGCCCGGTCCCAGCGCCGGGACCGCGCCCGGACCAGCTCCGAACACGGAGCCGGGAAACGGCAACGGTTCTGACCCCGGTACCGGTTCTGACCCCGGTACCGGTTTCTGACCCCGGTACCGGTTCTGATCCCGGGTCCGTTCTGATCCCGGGTCCGTTCTGATCCCGGTCCCGGTTCTGATCCCGGTACCGCTTCTGACCCCGGTACCGGTTCTGACCCCGGTACCGGTTCTGATCCGGTACCGCTTCTGATCCCGGTACCGCTTCTGATCCTGATCCCGATCCCGGTCCCGGTTCTGATCCCGATCCCGGTTCTGATCCCGATCCCGGGTTCTGATCCCGGCTCGGTTCTGATCCCGATCCCGGTTCTGATCCCGGTCCCGGTTCTGATCCCGGCTCGGTTCTGATCCCGATCCCGGTTCTGATCCCGGTCCCGGTTCTGATCCCGCTCGGTTCTGATCCCGATCCTGGTCCCGGCTCCGAGCCGGGGCGGTTCTGATCCCGCTCAGTCCCGGTTTCACTCCCGGTCCCGGTTCTGACCCGATCCCGGTTCTGATCCCGGCCCCGGTTCTGATCCGGGTCGGTTCTGATCCGATCCCGGTTCTGATCCCGGGTCGGTTCTAATCCCGTCCCGGTTCTGATCCCGGGTCGGTTCTGATCCCGCTCCTGGTCCAATTCCGGTCCTGGTCCCGATCCGGTCCCCGCTCCTAAATCTGATGCGGTGCGGTTCTGATCCAGTCCCGGTTCTGATCCTGGTCCTGGTTCTGATCTCGATCCAGTTCCAGGTCCAGTTCCGATCCCAGTCCCGGTCCAGTTTCAGTCCCGGTTCTGCTCCTGTTCCCGAGCTGGTCCCGGTCCCGGTCCGATCCAATCCCGATCCGGTTCCGATCCAATCCCGGTCCCGATCCAATCTCGATCCAGCCCCGGTTCCAATCCCGGTCCCGGTCCGATCCAATCCCGATCCAATCCTGGTCCGGGTTCCAGCCCCGGTCCCGGTTCCGATCCAATCCCGGTCCGGTTCCGATCCAATCCCGATCCAATCCTGGTCCCGGTTCCAGCCCCGGTCCCGGTTCCGATCCAATCCCGATCCAATCCTGGGCCCGGTTCCAATCCCGGTCCCGGTCCGTTCCAATCCCGGTCCCGGTTCCGATCCAATCCTGGTCCCGGTTCCAATCCCGGTCCCGGTCCCGGTTCCAATCCCGGTCCCGGTTCCGATCCAATCCTGGTCCCGGTTCCAATCCCGGTCCCGGTTCCGGTTCCAATCCCGGTCCCGGTTCGATCCAATCCTGGTCCGGTTCCAATCCCGGTCCCGGTCCGGTTCAATCCCGGTCCCGGTTCCGATCCAATCCTGGTCCCGGTTCCAATCCCGTCCCGGTTCCGATTCCAATCCCGATCCCGGTTCCGATCCAATCCCGGTCCCGGTTCTGATCCAGCCCCGGTTCCAATCCCGGTCCCGGTTCTGATCCAATCCTGGTCCCGGTTCCGATCCAATCCTGGTCCCGGTTCCAATCCCGGTCCCGGTTCTGATCAATCCGGTCCCGGTTCCGATCCAATCCTGGCCCGGTTCCAATCCCGGTCCCGGTTCTGATCCAATCCCGGTCCCGGTTCGGTTCCATTGAACGATCCCAGAACGGGCCCCCCCCTCCCCTCCCCTCCCCCCCCCGGTTCTTTGCCCCCCCCAAACCGAGGGCAGCCCTCCCCCCCCCCTCCCCCTCCCCCTCCCCCCCCAGGTGAGTCCCGAGCCCCGCCCCCCCCCAGGTGACCCCAAATCCCCCCGGGGACCCCCAGACCCCCCAAAAAAACCCCAAAAATGACCCCAGACCCCCCAAAAACCCCAGAACCGGGAACTGGGGGGGACTGGGGGAACTGGGGGGGGTTGGGGGCACTGGGGGCACTGGGGGGGCACTGGGGGCACTGGGGGAAGTTTGGGGGGCACTGGGGGGGAACTGGGGGGGAACTGGAGGAGTTGGGGGGCACTGGGGGGGAACTGGGGGGGTACTGGGAGGAACTGGGGGGAAACTGGAGAGACAGTGGGGGGGCACTGGGGGAACTGGGGGCACTGGGAGGCACTGGGGAAGGTTTGGGGGGCACTGGGGGGGGAACTGGGGGGGTACTGGGGGAACTGGGGGGGCACTGGGGAAGGTTTGGGGGTTTGGGGGGCACTGGGGAAGGTTTGGGGGGGCACTGGGGGGCACTGGGGGGGCACTGGGGAAGGTTTGGAGGTTTGGGGGGCACTGGGGGGCACTGGGGGGGCACTGGGGAAGGTTTGGGGGTTTGGGGGGCACTGGGGGTGCTGGGGGGGCACTGGAGAGACAGTGGGGGGGCACTGGGAGGGGTTGGGGGCACTGGGGAGGGAACTGGGGGGAACACTGGGAGCACTGGTGGGTACTGGGGGGCACTTGGGGGGGGTTGGGGGGCACTGGGTGTGAACTGGGGGGGCACTGGGAGGGCACTGGAGGGCACTGGGGGGTTTGGGGGCACTGGGGGGAGTTGGGGGGCACTGGGGGAACAGTGGGGGGGCACTGGAGGGCACTGGGGGGACACTGGGGGCTTGGGGGGGCACTGGGGGGGCTTGGGGGGCACTGGGGGGGCACCGCGGGGGGTCGGGACCCTCAGGCGCTGCTCCCAGTTTGGCCCAGTCCCGTACTGGGAGCCCCAATCCCCCCAAAATCCGGGACTTTA